>NW_020955661.1:41704-95286 GCF_003031625.1 Empidonax traillii | reverse complement strand
TTTGTGTGCCTTGATGTCTTGGTCAAAGCCATGACAGAAAAAACTGACTGTTCAAATCCTTGGTCTGTTTTGACCTCTGAGAGTCTTTCCTCATGAGGTATTTATTCAAAAAGTGAGCACACGTGTTTTTAGGACCAGTGAATGCATTTCTTTCTTATTTAATGAATGTTACTCTACAAATGCAAGCACCAGTGAGATGCAAATGCATTCAGAATCTCCTCAAGAGTCCTGAGAGATGCCCACATACATCAGTATCAGACATCCATTGATATAGAAACCAGGGGTTGCAAGCAGCAATACCAGTTTAGTTCCAGATGCTTCTGACTGTGGTTTTCAATGGTGTATTTAGTGCTAATTTGTCCATTTAGAATTGTTTGCCCAAACTACACAAGAATATCACTTCATTAAAAAGGCTTCAATTAAAGAAGAGAGAAAAAATTTCCCATCAGAAAGCTATCTGCACACATTACAAGGCATGCTCAAATTTGAGATGAAATTACAGCTTTTCTGTTACCATGAGAACAGCAATATTTCTCACAGCCTGTTCAAATTATTAACTCAAGGAACTTATATCTTTTTAAACCTCATTATTATTTATCTAGGACTGTACAAGCTTTGGCTGTGCCCACACTAACCACCGTTAATTGCACGTCAAGTGAGCTGCTGCCAGCACGGAGAGAGCTTCCACCCTTTTTTGCCAGCCACTATAATTAGTTTTTATCCTTCTGTTGTCTTTTTTTTTGTACTAGCAATGTGTGGTCATTACAGCAAAAACTGCTGTAACGAAAAAACCAAAAAAGCTTATGTCTCCAGGCATCTCAGAGCCAGTGCTCCACAGCAGAGGACAAGTTCAGTGGTGGTCTGAGTCCAACAGTGGTGAAAAGGAACAGTAATGGGAGCCTCAAAACACTGTCCTCGCAGCCAGAACCAGCTCCAGGATTCACTGATGGCACTGTAACCCAAGAGCTTGAGGTTGCCATGGCAATGTGCTCGTAGGCCAGCAGGACACGAGCTGCACGTTCTCCCATCTGGTGGTGACTCGATTCTCTGACGCACAGCCTGCCCTGTCCTCTCCTTCTCACCTCGGCAGCAATTGGAGCCGTTTGCTTGCAGCAGAGACTGGGAGAGGAAAAGCTACTGTGAGCATTTGGCTCAGTGCAAGAGAGATTAATGGCAGGAGTGAGGGTCTGAACTGGAGAGCCTGCCTGCAGCATGTGCTGGCAGCAGAGCTGGCCTGATTCATGCTGTATTTCATATGCCTTGTGTGTCCTGCTGGCTCAGAGGAGATGGAGGGGACACTGGGAAAAACCAAGGATTCCATCTGCCTAGTTACCCACTGACACTAGAGTCACTGTAGCTGGCTGGGCAATCCATCACCGCTCCAGCTCCCACCTTGCTGCCAGCTTTCAGGTTATTCCAGGAAAAGGTAACTCATTTGGCCAGATGTCAAAAGGAAACAAAGGTGAGTTCCAGTGCGGGGCCATCCAGCTCAGAGGTGTTTCAGTCTGCGTGTCATGCTCATTCCTAGACTCCTGCTGCCATCTCAGGGAAGGACACATCAAAGTTTTAGGATTTCACAAGTCAGATTCACAGAACTCCCTGACAATTCTGGTTGTCTCCTTTTGTTTAGATGCTATCCAGACATAGTCAAACAGGTTTGAGTGCCTTAAGATGAACTGTGCTGTCTCCTTTGGTTACCAGCTGGGACTATCAGCCCAGCTCATTGGCAGTGGCAGCAGCCTGTGAAGGGAAGTGTGAGTGAGCTGCAGTGCACCTTGTGATACCTTTAACAGCTTCCATGTTCCCCTTGGCTCTGCAGGTGGTCACTATACATGTGCAAAGGTTGGGCCCCACACTCCAGTCTTGTTACACCTCTTACATGAGTAAGAATCCCCCTGGACTTTTGTTCTTTCTTTCTTTCTTTTTTTCCTGTAAAGAGGCCCTGGTGTCCCCTGGCAGTGTTCAGACTCTGGGTGGCTTTGCACCCCACCTGTCTGTGCAGCAGGGCCTTCCCCAGGAGCTGAGCTGCCACACTCACCTGTCCTGCTCTCAGAACAATTCTTGTGCTTGGAAATCACAGATGTTAGTGCAACCAGCTCAGAGGTGTTTTCCCAACACCTTTGGGAAAAGTCTTTGCAAACAAATCTGTGCAACTGCAGTACTTTAGTTTTGCTTGGGAAAAGTAGCTTATGATTGGAGAGCAGCCCTTTAACCCTCCCTGTAAGCCATTTTTAAGTATGCTCAGGCATGAGGCAGACAGGCAGACAGGTTCCAGTACAGCCAGGTTGTTACAACCTGTCCCCAAACATTTGGTGTGTGCACTTGAACGGCATTTTACCATATGAACAGGGCTCCAGCTCAGTGTATCATCTTCAGCATTCACAAGATAGCAAATTAGGCTGACACTTCTCAATGTTACTGGAATTCCCATTTTCTTTAATGGCTTTGTATTACCTTGCTATCTATCAGATTTTTGGTTAACTGTAAATCCAGGATTTCTTCTTACCCAGTGCTTCTAGTAGTTTTGCTGCCACATCTTCTAAAGACTCTAAGGCTTTTGTGATCAATAGCCACTTATAGTTTTGAAAACAGAAGTAGGATAATATAGATATGTTCATAGTAATTATGAGGGTAAAGATAAGATAAAGGAGGAATATCTCAATAGATGAAAACAGTTTTGAAGATAAGGAATGCCCATGAATTCTGGGGAAAATAATAAGATTCCAGATATAAAGTAAACCATAACAATCTTTATGATAATGGGAGAAGAACACATTAAGAATTTTATTAGCAAGAACTACAAAAATTAGCTTTCTCCATTTTCATCTTGGAATCAGTGAACATTTTGTTTCCATAATAAAAACAGCAATGAAAAGAAAATTGGACACAGGGCATTACACTTCCTCTGCAGGGGAAGATGATTTCTTCTCTCTGAGGAGCAATGTGGACAATCAAGGCTGTAACTCTGCAGGGCATGGTGCATGTCATGGGTGTGCCACCTCATCCCCAACTCCCTCCACAGCTCCAGCTGCACTTGATGAGCACGGCTTTGGGAGAACCCCTTGTTCTCAGCCAGTCACCCCAGAACAGCAATGGATGAAGGGGAAATCTTCCCTTCATTCCTCTTCTGTGAAGTGGCTACAAAGGAACCCAGAGCAGGAGTCTGTGCCCACAGGATGCTGCATGGCAGGATCTCCCAGCAGGGCTTGACACAGCCTGGCCTGAGCAGGCCAAGCAGCACCACAGAATAACACCCAGTCCCTTCAGCTCAGAGGGCAAAGAGCTGTGCCATGAGGAAAGGACAGGGAGAGGCTTCTTGAGGCCCCCCCGCCTGCTTTAATCATCAGATAAGGATTTGGGGATTGCAGAGAATGTACTAATGGCAAAAACACTCACTGGACAAGGCCCAAGAGAGTAGAAAAATCCTAGAGACAGACTGGTAGATCTGCAGGGAGCAGAAATCAGCTGGGTACAGCTTTGGATATGTTCCTGAAGCAGAGTAAGGAAACTCTGCTCAGCTTGACTGAGTAATAGGTTCAGTCTAAAGAACCAATATCTTTAGCACTTTGGGTTGGACTCAGTTACCAGAACAATTTTCTTAATCCTTGGCAGAAAATGTAAATACTACAAAGCATTTGATGCAAGAACAAATTCTTCACTCAGAAAAATCTAAGAGAGAATTAAAAAATTTACTGTCAATCCATCATTAACTTGAATTCAGACTGCCGAGATTTTGCAACGTGACAGCCACCACCAGGAGCTGCGAGGCTGTAGCTGTGACATGCTTCAGGCTTGGAGAGTTCTGCACTTCTAACTTTTCTAAAACACCTTTTAGCAATCCACCTCAGCTGCATCATCTCTTCTTAGCACTGTCACAGAGATGTGGAATTGGAAGTTCATGAATGTGTCATTGCCAAAGCCCAAACTGGGTTCCACTTGGCTACTGAAGCCTCAATCTCTGGGATCTTTTCTCCCATCTCAATAAAATGTGCATAGCAGTTCAAGAACAAAATACAGCCCCATCTTGTAATGATCATTATGCTGCATTTTGAAGCCCATTTATCACTTCTCAGGAGCCATTTGTAATATCATAACTTCACACGCTCACTCACTGTAAAAAAAAGCTGTTTCCAACAACCAATCCTGCAAGAGTAGATTGTGTTCAGTGATTGCTCCAACTGCCTTGCCAATGAGTCGAAATATTTTTTTGCTAGGGCCATTAAGCAGACTAGTAGAACATTCATGTATGTTTAATGCTCAGGAAATCAGTACAATTGAATTCCAAGGATCAGAGAGAAAACAAGTAAAATTGGAAAGGTTGATGAGATGAGCAAGGGAAAATGCACACACACTGCTGAGAACCTGAGTTTGTAAAACCTGGTCTTGGGATTTTTTGCAAGCTTGAGTTGTAGGAGTCTTATCCTGGATTGGTTTAGCCACTCAGTCATCTTGGTATCAACATTAGCTCTAAAGCAGGGGATTGCATCCCTGCCATTACAGCTCCTGCAAAGCTCAGCCAATCCAACACACTGAAGGCTTCATGTGAACTGCATTCCTGGATTCACAGCACTGAAGGGTTGACTGAACACATTGCAGAGGCCCAGTAAATGCCTAGGTTCAGACAGGATTCAGAGTATTAGTTTAGATGTAGTAGCTACTCAGTGCTGCTGTAAATACTCTGAGCTGATACTGGACTAAGTCAGTTGATTAAGACTGGTTTCCTTTTCAAAGGAGGAGGATGAATTCGGTGAGTTCCTCCGCTGAGGCATCAGACAGACTGATTGACTTCTAGGCTACCACAGGACCATCCTGCCAATACTCCTTCCCCTTCACTGCTCCCCTTCCAGACAAGGAGAAACACCTCACACCTATTTCTCTAATAACAGCAGCTGTGGCAGCTTATCCCAGAGAGGGATATTCCTCTTCAAGTAGTTCTGCCAGCACCTCGTGCTGCTCCAGTACTTTGCACTGGGTAAAAGCCAGTGAGCTTCTTTTCAGGTCACTCTGTGATGTCTGTGAGAAGCAGCACATACTTTAGAATCACAGAACTTACCCCACTTCTGTGCCTGCAAACCCAATCCACAGCACTGAGTAACCACATCTCCCAGTAACCAGCAAGGGCTCCATCCCCTTTTTCTTTTTGGAGCCTTCCCCATTTTAAAGAAGTGGCAGGTTGACATACATGGCTCCCATCTCTTCGAAACATTAAACTGCTATGGATCTGGTTTATTGCCTTTGATTATGAGTCCTCTCTCTTCACCAAGCTGTAAATAAAGGCTTTTGACTTTAAACACAGCTCAGATATGTCATGACTGCAAACAGCCTGCTGCTCTCTCAACATGTTTATCCAATGTCTGCAGGAGTAAGAACGGAGCAGGGGAGCAGATGGTGCAGCTATCTCAGTGCAGGGAGGACAGCCTATGGATGCAATATGTACACATCCAGTACTTTCTAATGCAACACTATAATTACTGTGGAGAGGATTTTATTTTTAAACTGCAGCTTAAATAAGATGATTGCTTCAGACCAGACAGGCTCAAGTGCAGCTGGAATGATAGCCAGCCTTTTCTCAGGACAGGAGGGAGCATCCCAAACGTGCAGGCTGAGGTGGGCAGGAATGCAGGACAAAGTAGCAGAGCAATAAGCTACCGAAAGGAAAAGGGATTTCCACAACAACCTGTGATTGAAGTGTCCCCTCAAGAAAAATGTTCCTGCTCCCCTTTAGAAACAGGCTGGAGTGCTGTGAGAGGGTTGGTGTGCTTTGAAAAGGCTGTCAGTTGAAACTGCTCAAAGCAGGGAAGAAACATGAAGGGAAACTGCAAAACTAATGAGGAAAACCACTCCAAACAAGAAGGGTCTTTCTTGGAGAAGGGAACCAGTGCAAGTAAAGGTCAGCACTTTGACCGGATGGTGATCAACTAGTAACCAGCTATTCATCCATCATCCAAATACTTGCCTCATTCCCCTCACGTCACATGCATTATTCAGTAGGAACAGAGTTTCAAAAACCTAATTAATCCTTGCAATTAAGTCAACATTTTCAGTACTTAATTCTAAGTAAGTGCAGTATTTTGGTCTGGTTCAATAAATAGCCTGTGTCACTTATCTCTCTCTCTCTCACACACAATCTCTGAAAAACTAAATTGAGCATGCTGAAATTAGTTTAGTGAAAAGGTTTCCTTCAGAAGTTATCTCAGAAAGCGAGGCAGCAGCACAAGGAGGTGTGTGTCCCTTTGAAATGGCTCTGGGAATTATTAGTTGTTTTGGTACAAAAGGGACAGAGATGGGGGAAGTGAAAGGTTGGGCCATTTGTCAGTCCTCCAGTTCAGAGCAGGGAGTGTGAAGGTGCTGGACAGAGACATGGGACAGGCTGCCCTTGCTCCCAGCTCAGCCCCAAAGGCCATCCTGTGTTGTTGGGGGCCTGAGCAGAAGTGCCCCCAACACCCCATATGTCAGTGTTCCACCCTGGTGAATAGAGGGCTAGGGCCTGAATTTAGGCAAGAAGAAAACAAAACAGCAGCAGGAATAATGGAATTTAAGAACTGTGACACAACAAGGGAAGCCCAACAATGCCCTCCAACAGTCATTCCTGCCAGGCAGTTGGAAAGTGTTTTCCTTCTTCACTGGTCTGAAGCTTTTGAAATGAATATTCACTTTCTATTTCCCCTCCTTTCTCAGATATCAGCAGCAGAATACTTAGTGATAATCAGTACCATTGCTAATTTTGAATGGTCTCCAATAATTTACTTTCCTCGTGTCCTCATTTTCCCCATTTGAATAGTAGAAATATGATTATTGTACCTACATCATAAGAGCTTTGAAAGGCAAAAGGAATTTATATTAAGCATGATTCTAATCTCATTTGCAGCATGTATAAATAACTTCTGCACTGAAAATTCAGGCCTATATTCTGGCATACTTAGATTGATAGTTTTTTTAAAACAAAAAAGGTATAAAAAATTACAGAACAGTGACAGCTGTCGGGTACATTCTTGGGGCTGTTCTGTGCAGGGCCAGGAGTTGAACTTAATGGTCCTTGTGAGTGGTTTCCAACTCAGGATATTCTTTGACTCTATGATTCCATTTTCTAACAGAAACTATTTGTAAGTGCAAAATGATTTTTCAATCACAGGCTGCACATAACACAGCAGAGATCTGCTGAAAAACACTCCTAAGAAGGTGCTAAGTTTTTATTATTCTTTTATTCCTTGTAATGTTGGAGATCCAAAGCCCTGAGAACAGGGAGCAGAAGGGGAGCTCTCTGTTGGTACTTGACAGCGGATAGGAAGGAAAGGAAGGAGAGCCCTGAGTAGCAGCCCAGTGGGACAGGGAGTACAAGTGAGGAAAGGGCATGAAAAGGGCAGTGATTTTTTATTAAAATCATATGTTCTCTGCGATTTTAAAATAGTATTTGCACTGGTGCTTGGGAATTTCTGGCCAGGAGAACCAGGGTTATGTTACCTGACTAGTGTGGCAAATCTATCAGAGGTGGCCACCTGCTGAAATACTGTGGAAAAGACCCCTAGGGAACTAGTTTGTTTCAGTTATGGGGACTTTTACATTGGGTTAAGGAACTTTTAGGCTGCTGTTACTTTTCCAAAAGAGCTAAAGCATCAGCAGAAGCTGCAGCAAGCAATATCCCCTCCATCAGTAGCGAGCTCGATGCTATCACAGCTTCAGCAGCAATACTGGGGCTGAGGATGATGCTGAGTGGAGGAGATCCCTACCCAGCATGAAGCCACAACTACCTGTAGGAAAGAGTGCAGACTGGAGACTGCAGATCTCTTTCGAGTAGATGGTGAGTACTGGGCACCTCAGCAGCCCTCCACAGCTGTGGGAGGACACTTAGATGAAGTGCACTGTCCTCTTTCTCCAGGCTGTAGAACTCCTGTGCAGGATTGATCATTCAGCTGTGCTGCACTGTGGGCTCTCTCCAGTGCCTGATATTTGTTTGAACACCACAGGTAAAGTCAGTGTTTAGTAATGAGGAAGCATTATGCATTCTGGAATGTTCTGAAAATACAACTGAAGTTCTCAGGATGATGACCAGAAACTTAAGCTGTTGAAACTCAGTGACCTGATCTCCTCAAGAAAGCAGGCTTGGTGACCACACTGTCAATCTACCAGCAAGCCAAAACAGCCCTCCAAGAACTTATGAAACCTGGTAGCCTATTTTAACAACATTTTACATAAGAATAGACAGTTCAAAGATAAAAACTTCTCTACAGATTTATGGCTGTTAGTATCTAGCTAGAGTAGAGACCCAAATGAGCACGTCTGCCAGGGAAATGGCAAGTGGATCTCAGTTGTTCATACTCTGCTTGGAAGTCACTGTCTGGCCTGTCTTGCCCAGAGTGGCTCTCACAAAGGACTCGTAATGAGGCTGCAGTTACTCTGTGTAGAAAGAGAAAAAAAACAAGAACAAAAAGCTCAACTCCATTAGCTGTGTTGTACACAGAACAACTTGGTGTTTTTAGAACACTAGAAATCAAAGCTTTCCTTTTCAGTGCCAGAACAAATGGTTGAAACAGTTGGAAATTCCTGGAAGTATTAATAGTGGTTGTAATAAAGCACAGAAGATTCACTCTGTGTTTGGTTCTTGTTCTGAGTTTTGAGTAGAAAACTGTTGGGAATCAGATGGCACCTGAAGAATCACCTATTGAGACATCATAGCAGGAATGGAAAGCCAGATGCATTGAGGAGACAAGCCCAGAGAGTGTTCAGATGATGGAAACCACCATTTGAGACTTTTTACACCACAGTGTTATGTTTGTGAGGCAAATCTACACGTAGATTTGTCCTCCATGTTTTGTTCCTTCTTCATGGACTTTTCTGCCCTCGGGCAGCAACATTTACCCCATGGGTTGAGATACCATGAGGTACCAACCAATTACCCTGTTTGGCGGGCTTTTGCCTTTGGCTGCTCCCTTGTTACCACCCAGTTCATCCTCCTTGTGTTTATTTATTCCTTTTTACCCAATGTCTGTGTGAGGATTTGCATGCTCCTCCTAGTCTCCTCCCCTGTTCCAGCACCACCCCTTCCAAACCCTATAAAACTCCTCCATTTTCTTAATACAAGAGTTCAGCTTGTTGCTCTCTAGAAGCAGCTTCGCTGCTCCTGGGTTCGAACTTCAAGCTGCCTTTAGAACCACATCTTGCCTCTCTTTTGAGCTGTGTGAGTGAGCGAGTGTGTGAACTCTGGTAGCTGGCTGCTTTATTGTCCACCTCACTGGAGAGTGACGAACCCTGAGCTGGATCACTCCCCTCCCCTGACACACACAACCGTGTCAGAAAAGTATTTTTTAATCATTAAATATTTTTAAAGTAGTTCATAAGTGTTGTCTTTTTATTATGATTTAGTACAATGATTCCTCTTCTCTAAACTCCTGACTCATTTAGGGAAAAACAATCCCTACAGTATTTCCTTCACTGACTCCAATGATTCAGGGCTGAGTTATCAGATACTTCAGAATGAGACTCTGTTTAATGAAAGCTTTTGTACACAGTCAGCTGGCAAGCCATGCCTGCCAATAGCAAGTAGGCTGTTCTGCAGCCAGGATTGCTCACAGCACCAAAGGAAGGAGTCCCAGTCATCTGGGTGACCTCTGTAACCCCAATTAACAGCAGAGCACTAGTTAAAGTCCACAGGTTTGACTGAGCTTACCCTAGCAACACTGTATTTAAAGAAATCCTGAAGATTCCAGATGTTTATATGCATTTATAAAAATAAAATGACCTCTTCCTAGCTTTTTGCAGCAAACATTGGAATTAATGTGAAGTGGGGTGTTTTGCTGTTGCTGACTCAAAGAGCTTCGTTCCCCTGAACAGACTCTGACACTGCTCACAGGGGAGCCTGGGGCTGCCCCATCAGGCCCAAGGCAACTGGGGAACCTGCAGCAGCAAGACTGAAAACCACTCACACAGCACTCCCCTCCTTCAAGGACTTCTGCACTGCAGAACAAGACATGCCATCTGCAGCCTACTGTGAGACCATTGGCGTCCAAGCCTCTCTGCTGGCTTTTTTTGGGTGATTATTTTTCCCCCCTTCCATAGTGAGTGGTAGATGGAGCACAGCTGGGAGCTTTGGAAGTAGTTCTCCATGTATTATTGCTGCAGTAAACAAGTGGTTTCATTTCTCACACTAAAGAGATGAAAAAGTAATCTATACAAGGTGATGGATGATTGCACTCACCACTTGTAACAAGGTTTAATAAAATTGTAGGAGGGTTTTTTTCTCCCTACTGCATTCCAACAGAAGGTAATTTTTTAAAACCTCTTGCAGTGTCACAAATGTTACATCCTTTTCTTTAGTTTTGAGATATTCCCTTTTTAACAAGTACTTAAAAGGCTCAGAGGTTATTCCCGTAGCCCTTTCAAGATGATGAGGTTGATATGTCATTCACACAAAAGGACTTGCTGTGACAAACACTACAGTGAACACAGCACTCCCAGGATTTCCTGTGCCATCTGCTGCCCTGCAGACACCTGCATGGGCACGTTTCAAGAACCTGCATTGTGTTTTGGGGGAATCTGGGACTTGAGGCTGCCTGGTGGTTGTTTTGGGAGCCTGATGAGCAGGTGGAATGGCAGAGGGTGAGGCTGGGCTGTTCTCCGTGTGAGAGAGAGGGAGAGAGTGTGGAGCTGAGGGGGAGAAGCCAGTAAACCCTGGGTTTTGTTCAGAATCACAGAACATTCTGAGATGGAAGGGACCCACAAGGATCATCAAGTCCAACAACTCTTAAATGAATGGCCCATACAGGGATCATTAGCATCATGTTTTAACCAAGTGAGCTAATCCCAGTGGTTTGGTTAAGTTTAAAAGTCAAAAATCAAAAAAATCCAAAACTCAGAAGCCCCCACCTCACAATGACTCCAAAGCACCATGTCAAAGACTCCAGTTATTCATGGAAGAACTGATTTAACCAACAGCTTCCCCTGGGCCCTGCGGCTGGAGGAGCCTCTGCAGGTGCCCTGGGGTGGGTCTGGGGGCAGCAAGGGCTGTCCTCTGAGTGCCACAGCAGGGCCAGGGCTGTAATTCCTGGGGGGATGCACCAGGGCTGTAATTCCCAGGGGGATGCACCAGGGCTGTAATTCCTGGGGGGATGCACCAGGGCTGTAATTCCCGGGGGGATGCACCAGGGCTGTAATTCCCGGGGGGATGCACCAGGGCTGTAATTCCCAGGGGGATGCACCAGGGCTGTAATTCCTGGGGGGATGCACCAGGGCTGTAATTCCCAGGGGGGATGCTCTGGGACTGCCTGGGAGCCCCAGCTCTGCTCCAGCAGCTCTGAAGCAAAGGTGCCAGAACTGCTGGGCTGCCCGTGGGGAAGGGCAGTCCTGGTGAGGGCTGCTGAGACCCCCCTGGATGGCAGGGGAGGAGCAGCTGGCAAGGAAGAGAAGAGCAAAGGCTGGACCAGGAGTTTCCCAGAGAAAACATTGCAATTTTAATTATGTGAAACAAACTTCCCGGTGAGGTTAAGAGAATAAAGTCTACTCATACAGGAGGGAAGAAGGAGCTTTACAAATTCTGTAGCACCACTGAGTGCCGATTTACAGTAATTCCTTCTGTTTCTTTTCTAATTAAACATCTCCTGAAGGATCAGGCCTGTCAATGTGATCTGAAGCCTATAGCCTGAAGTGTAAAGTGAGGCAAATTGCTTGACTTACTTGCAATGATAGAGTCATTTTGGAAGGAGATTGAAAATCAATACTTGTCATCCCTGCACAGTGCTCTTTATTCAGAGGGGCAATTTATAAGTGTAATCTCTATGAGTGTAGTGGGAGCATACAAAGTTACAGTACTAGTCATGCAGAGTGAAATGACAGAATATAAAATATAGGCTTTTTGCCATTTTATTCATATTAATGTCAAGGAAGCTTATGAATAAGCACAACATTTTAATTCAATGCTGTGCAGTCGGGCACTTGCTGCAGCTTTTGGCTTAAGCTGCAGACAACATTCTGGGTACCAGTGTTTGACATGATTTCCCCACTGACAGGGTCAGGCAGTGTCTGTGTGCAGCTGCTCTCAGCCCCAGCAAGGCAAACAAGGGTGAAAAAAAAGAAATGGATCGACCCCGTGTACGCTGAGAAAACAGCAAACAAGCTCTCAGTGATCGTGGGGCTTAGTCAAACTGCAAGAGGATGGCAGCACTGGAGTGCAGATGCAATTACAGAGGACAAGAGGCACTCAAGATCTTGTGCTTTTCTCAAATGAGGGTACTCGAGAACGGCAGACTGACAGCTCTGGCTGACTCTGAGTGTAATACAGTCAGGTGCCTTGTTAGCTCCCCCTTGCAACTCTGGCAGCTCACTTCAATCTGCACTCATAACTAGGAACAGTTTTTCTCCTGAATCTCTCCTGAAATGAATTTGCCAGTTATGACAATTACTGGAATAAACTAATTTGGACAAATGACAGAGAGCCAAGTGGGCCTTGGTTACTGCAGTGGGGCTGTTCAGTTCACTTTACCTCTTCACTGTTTCAAAGTTAGAGGAGTGAGCTGGAGTTCTGGTCAGCATTCCAGTTGACCATTCACTCTTTGCTATTATCCATCTAAAGTATTCTCTTATGCTGAAAAAAATCTGTTACATAATAAAATATAACATGGTATTTCTCTTTCTGGAAAATGAGTTTAAAAAAATAGCATGACACAATTATACAGGAAAAAAAATTGAGTTATTTTAAAGACAACTTTCATCTCCTCACAGCACTACTTCCCTCCCAAGACAGAGATTATAAAATTATAAAGGTTATCAAACTGGTCTGAAGCCTTCCTGAGGGGAGTCTATGCCCAAGAACTATCTAATAGAGAATGGTTTTCCTATGGATGAGCATTTTACATCTCATCTGACTTAATTTTAAATTACTGTGTTTGCCCTTTTTTTCTGAGAGGTGTTCAGTTCATTTCCACCCTACCCTAGCTCAGGAGATAGAGTGGAGAAACAAAAATCAAACATTTCCTACATCACCTGCCAGAACTCCTAAATCTTTTAGATCATAATTCTTTTAAATAATGAAAATATTTCATTGCCACTATCTCTCCATTTAAAGAGTGACACTTTACTAACCAGACCTGTTGACAAAAGCTGATATGTGGGAATGGTGTGAATTGCCCAAGTTTTAAAGCACAGCCTCCCAAGATTCCCAAACCTTACTTTCTTGGGAAGGAAAGCTCAGTGACATGCTGCTTGTACTGCTGCATCCCCTTCCCCGCCCCCCCCAAATCAGGCAGCGTGTCACGTTTCCTGCAGATGGACCACACATGGCACATGTACAGCTGATGTGCTCTGGCACTCGGGGAATGAGATTGCATTTGCCAGTTAGTTTGCCAGCCAGAAGCCAGATTTAATTTGGAAGAGAATGGTCCACAGTTGTTTAGAAATAGCAAAGAGCAGATTTTTAATCATCCTCCATTCCTCTCTGCTCAGTCTCATCCCCTAATTGGTAAATGAGAGGCCCAATCAGCTCAAATCAGGGGAAAAATGTGTCTCAAGCAGCCAGTGAGACAGAAAACAGAGGTACTAACTCCTTGATACCATGATCTTGCAGCTGTTTATGAGTCAGATTTAGCTAATCACAGGGTCCCAGGGAACAATTAGTCTCTCTTTCTAGGTTCCTTGTGTAAATTCTAGTAGAAAAGAGCTTTTCTCCACTTGCTGCCCTGATTATTCTTGTATGCTCTTAACTATTTGCCATTTCATCTACCAGAAGGGACATATAATGTCATTTTATGTGTTTGTAGATAAACATAGCTAGACTGAACAGAAAACATTTTAAATTGAGTGTAGTAAAGTGAATGGAAGAAGTAAATTTCACATTATTTTTTGTATTTATTAATCATGGTTGTTTTCACCTCCCTGTATTTCTTTTTTGGCAGTGTACCATCCTTCAATCTGAATGAATTCCTTAACCCATAACCTTTAAAAATGAATAAAGACTTGGTCAGCCTCTAGACTTTGAGATGCTTTTGCAGGGCTTGTTTTCAGCTGACAGCAGCTTGGCAATCAGCCTTTCAGGATACCCAAATTAGGGAAACTTTGAATTACATCTCATTTTAGGAATGTCTGGCCTGATTGGGGATAGTAGTTCTTCATAAAGAGATCATGGCTTTGGGTAGTGCCCCTCAGTCCCTGGGCCAGGACACCCTGTTTGGGAGCAATAGGATGGCAGAATGTAGCCTTGCATATGAAACAGGATTTTCATGTTCTTGACTAGCACTGTTTTGATCTGTTTCTTGTAGATTGATCTGCCAGAGTTCTTGCTTTCCATCTCATGATGGAGCCCCAAACGTTGCACAGTTGAATGGTGGTGCCCCCCTGCCCACATGTTATTTGCATGGACTGTTTTCATTGACTGACTCCTGAAAGGTTTAGTCTGCAGTGCCCTCCCTGCCTTCTGCACCTCTGCTGCCTCACCAGCTCCTGTCCTGTGGGTCCAGTTATCTCCTTGGTGATTTCTGCTACTGCTGAACAATCTGTGGGACTGGGAACCTTAAAAATATGTTAAGCCTGTTATTTCAGATGTTCTAAGGACTTATTAAGATATAGTTATTGCTGTCTTCACTTACTATTTTGCTGTCTGCCAACTACACTTAAAAAATGTACATTTTGCAAGCTGCTGTGTGTTTCTTATGTTTCTTTATGCTGCTTTTATAGTGGTTTTCATTGGCTTTAGTCTATCAGGCTCTATGGAGCTTTAGCTTTGCATTTGCAGGAGTACACTGATGCCTGAAGGCCTTTGGGCTTGTTGAATACAGCCCAGGGGGTCACTGGCCTGGGCCTGAGGTGCTTTCCATGTGTTTCTCTTGAAAAATGTCGGGTTTATAAAGCCACCAGTAAATATATCTTAGCTGAAAGCTGATTCAGCTATAGACAAAACCTCATTGCCTCCCAGCAGGCTATGTTTGAGCCTTCAGTATCTGACTCAAGATCTGCAAAATCCCCCATGGGTTGTGTTGAACTCAATGGCAAGAGCCATCTCTGGCCATACCCCAACGCTCACCCCACTGCAAGACCTGCTCAGGACACCTATGAGCCACCTGGGATGCTGACTGAGAACACCAGAGGGAAGAATTAGGGTTATGGTGGCTGTCCTTGCCATACACTTACCAGTCCAAAGGGGAATGGTACCTTAAGACACCTTGGGAAGCCACCTGGAGCAAACTGGCATGAGTGACTTGAATGGCACTTTGGAGATCAGTAACTGTGGAAACCTGAGGGAGAAAGTGCCTGATGGTTTAAAAACTCTTCAGTGATATTTTGGAGAGTCTATGTGCCAGATCCAAGCTCTTTTGTGGGTAAACAAAACCACTGAGTATTGCTAGAGGAGAAGTCAGGGAGTGGTTCTTGTGTCAGCAGAGCTGGGTACACAGGCTTGGATGAAATAGTGCCAGTGGATTAAAGCTGGTGCTTTCAAGCAGTAAAATGATAGTTTGGTTTTGGCTGGTCTCTGTACTGCTTTGTGCCTTTCTAAATATTTGAGTGTGGAATGGGTTACTAACATGCAATTCAACCAGAGCAGCCTCCAGTACCGGTACTGTTACATGGGAATAGATGTGTTTGATTTCTTTAAAGCTACAATGATGTACTGGTAACCACGTCAGGAAGTCAGACTGTTCACTTTCGTGGTATAACTGTACAAAAAGTGTGCCACAATTCAGAGCACACTTGAATTCCATGAAGACATCATCTCAATATAGCTACCAAAATAGCTACCAGCACAGAAAATGGAATAAAGAAAAAAGAAAAAGAGTTTTTGGGAAAGGAATAGGTGGAATATGAAATTGTGTCATTAAAAACTGCAGCAAATGTGTTCACAACAAACAGCAGGGTTAGTGGGTCTCTGAAACTGCTTGCCAAAGATTCTGTATTTGCAAAAAGAGCCTGTGGCATGCAGAGCCTGCACAGCATTTGGAGAGGACATCCATTGAGTGTTACTAGATAGATAAGTAATACTAGATTCAAGAAATACCTTGAGCTGAAAATGCTCAGAGCCTGTGAGAGTACTTGGGAAGTGCCAACACTTGCATGGTTCTTACTTATCTCTAGGTGTCAACTTATGGCCCTTGCTGAAGAGAGGGTCCTTGTCTGGATGAACCCAGGTACAGCTGCTTTCATTTCTTAGCTGGCTTAATTAGAGCATAAATGGATAAGCAAACATGCCAGTTAGAAGTGGTTGTTAACTCATGTTAACAACTTAACTGCTGTGTACTGCAGACACTTCCCCAACAAGTGTAGTTCCATTTTAATTGCTTATAATATTGCTCATTGTGGAAAGTGGTGTCAAATTTTTACTGACAACACTAACTTTTTGTTTGCACAAATAATGGAGTATCTGTGAAGTGCAGGACTGTGTAGTAGCGATTATTTTTTTCTCATAAAATTGTTTCACTTTTCAGAGAGATGTATAGAAGATAAATTAAATTATTCTGCAGAGTGTGAATGTATTCAGCTATTAATTCTTTTTTGTAAACTGCTGCTAATTTTTTTTTCCACTCAGTTCTTTCCCAAATTCCTGGTGCTGGTTTCTTCTATATCGTTATTATTTCTTATACAACCAATTCTGTTTACACAATTTGCATGCAGTAATTTTCAGTTAAAGGCATTCATAGAAAGGTGGCAGAATTTTCCATGTTTGATCTCGTATCGTGTCACACTGTCCCAGGTGCAGGGTGGCTGAGCTGTGCTGCTCAGCAGCCTGGCTGGAGCCTGGAGGAGTGCTCGGAGCTCCCTGTGCCTGCTGGCACCTCAGCTCCTTGGAGAGATGGCCCAGGGAGGGGAATGGCCCTTCTGGGGTCCCAGGTGCAGCTTAGGTTGAGTGTTGGGGGCTGTGCTTCTTCTGGATTTGTTTGTGGGCTCTGCTCAGTTTGACTTATTGCCTTGGGAAGGTTGTTGTACAAAACCAGCACTTGATTTTTGCTGCTTGGGCCTGGAGCAAGATGTGCCTGGTGTTTGAGGTGTCCCAGGCAGCGCAGCCAGCTCAGGTGACAGGGGCAGGGCTGTCCCCAGCCTGTGCTACTGATGGGGAGGTGAACTCTGCAGGTGCCCTGTGAGACCCTGCAGGTGCTGAGGCCGTGCCTGCCAAGCCCAGGGTCCTGCTGTGCTGGGTCTGACACGATGGGATTCAGCCACACAGGCTTCTTGGAGCGTGGAGACCTCCATGAGCACGAGCCAGTGTTAATGAAATAGGGTGCTTACTTTTCTAACAAATTTGTTGTTAAAGGTGAATTATCCCAAATCTGATGTGCTTATGTTCTGCTTCCAGCTGGGACAGGGAAGGGGCATGGCCAGGACCGGGGGTTATTCTGTACCACCTCAGGTCACTGCCTGGGGCAGGGGGAAGGGAATCTCTCCTGGGGAGAAGGGCTTGCTGTCTGGCCGGGTCAGTGGGCAGGAGGGAGCAGTGGGGAGGTGCCAGATCCAAGCCAGGGGGAGAGGGGAGTTGTGGCTGCAGGGGGATCGGGCTCTGGGCTCTGTGATGAGCATTTTGCATGTGGATTGCTCTCTCTTTTGGGCACTTTTGTTATTAACATGGTTACTGTTTGTTTTCTTATCTCCTTGCTGTTTCCAGCAAACCGTTCTTGTCTCAGCCCGTGATCTTTACCCTCTGTGCCTTCTCTCCAATGGGAGGGGGGAGCAGCAGCATGGTTTTAGTGGGAGCACTAAACTGGAGAGTACCATTCCTAAACCATGATACTTTAATATTTTAGAGTCAGTTAAAACAAACACTGAAGCTAATGTTCCCAGCAATCTGGAGGGAATTAACAGCACTGCAAGGAGTGTTCCAATTACTTTTAAAATTCTAATTAGCCCATGAACAACAGTGAGCGTGGGACAAATTGCCTGACTTCAAAACAAGACAATCAAAAAATGACCTCAAAGGAAAGCAAAGGGTGGAAGAGGTTGTCACGAAATAAATGAAAATGACCCTATCTGTTTGTTTAAGTAATAGCCTCTTTGGAGGTTTATGTTACATTGTCCCATATTTACAATCCTCTGAGAGATCAAGAGGCAGAGGAGAAGCCTCTGGGAAGTTTTCTGGGATAGAAAAAGCATATTCTACTACTAAAAATGATGACAATAAAATCCCAGATGCTTAGTTGCAATGAAATTAGCTGGAAACTAGTTTGGGATGGTTACAGTTAAAATAATAAAAACAACTGTTCTGCCTTAGATTCCACCTTTCCCACAATTATTTCACTTCCCCTATTCATATACAAACGAACAAGAATTTTACTGGAAGCACTTGTGGCTATTTAAGTAAACTGTTCTCCTAAAAATTTGGATTCCAAGGGCCTTTGGTACTCTGATATTTTTCTTTATTGTGGCTGTATCAGCATATGGTGTAACGTTCTACCCTGCAGTATGATCCCTCATGCCAAAATTTTGCCTGGTGCCAAGATCCAAGATCTTGTTAGGAAAAACTTTCAATGGACAGATTTTGTCTGTCTGTATTTATTACTGTTGCCCTTTCAGAGCCCATCTGCCTCTATTATAGGAAACTGGACCAAGCAGTGCCATGGAACTGGAATAGAAATGTTGGGGTTTTCACCCTGTGCTTTTCCTTGGTCAATTTTGCTTGTTCCAGCTTTGTTCTGTTGTGGGACTGTGACCCTGAGGATTCCTGAGGTTTTCTTGTGTGTTTGTTTCCCTGCATTAACCTGAATCCTTCAGAGTCAGGAGAACAAAGAGTACAACATGCTCCATGTTTTCTAATGTGACCTTTTCAAAGTTTGCTTTCAATCATGAGGAAACAGTAGGAGATACTAAAGATAATAAGAACTGTTAGTTTTTATGTAGCTATCTTCTGTTTATTTAATAAAAGTCCTCAATTTATTGCATTTGACTCATGGCACCCCTGGTCTAAGTTTGGTTCAGAGGTTTTGACCTTTCAAGTGAAAAAGAACCGCAGAGTGATCAGTCTGTCTAAATGTTTCTAGGTGTCCAGTAATAGCCATTAATGTAAATTAGCTATATATTTCATTAACTAAGCAAAAAACACACTCTGGCTGACTGTTGACAAAGGAAAAAACCTGTCTGGATTAGATCAAAGGAATTAAAACAAGAACCATTCACCCAATGGTAGAAGTTAATGAGCTGTAACCAACTGAAAAAGGCTCCTTCCAGGAGCAAAGCAGTAAGAGAGGATCAGTTTGGTCTATAAATGCTCTAAACACACTGTGTGCATTACCCTCCACCATTAATTGGTCTGAATATCCCGAGGGCTTTGTCTGTGTTCTTGCCAGGCTGCACAAGGGAAGCCCTGGTGTGCCTGCAAATGTAGCCCAGCTCTGCTGCACCCAGGGCAGCCTTAGCAGGTCTCCTGCAATCCCACTGCCAGACCCAGCCATTCCCTCAGCTGCTGCATGTCCCCAAAAGATTCTGACCTACAGGCCCCTCCCCCTCAATCCTTTGGTACTTTTTATGGTAAATTTTTATGAAATGTGTCCTGAAAATACCCATATGAAACTATTACAAATATAACTTAAATTACATAACTCTTAAACAGTGGGTGGAAAAGAGGTTTTGGTTTTTTTAATGTTCAATGTGGTTGTTAATACAAACCAAAGAAAGCCTAAATAGACGTGTAAATATAAAGAAAAAAACCCTCACCAACTAGTTTTCATTGGGAAAATAGTATGAACATTTATTACTAGCAAGTTAAAACTAAAGAACTACATCTACAACAATTCTACTTAAGTAAAAGTACTATGTGTTTACAGAAATGCTTCTCCCCCCTTTATATCAGTCTAAGCAGGAGTCTCCTCAGTAACTCTGCAGCACTCTCATCACAGCTGGAACTCCTTCATCTCTCTCTCACTCTGTGTCAGCCTCCAGGGCTGGGCCTACCCCCCTCCTGGGCTCAGACCAGAGAATGGGGGGTTACCCAGGTTCTGCAGGTTTTTTCTTCCATAGTCTTGCTCACCATGGATCTTCACCACAGGGTTACAAGAGATAATGGCTTACAAGTCCATTCCTGTTTCCTATGGAGGTCTCTTCCCACGGGAAGAGTCCTTGATAGACCTCTCCAGCATGGGTCTAGCATGGATCCCTCACTTGGATCCCAACATCCTTACCCGAGCCGTTTTCTGCTCCGGTGTAAGTTCTCTCAGGGTCACAAATCTTCAACAGGACTCTGTTTCACCTCAGGTCTCTCATAAAGTCTCGGCTTCTTCATGCATCAACTTACTCCAGTGTAGGCTCTTCCATGAGCAGCACGGGGATCTCCTCACCCCAACAAACTTTCACAGGTAGCAGGGTTTTTATTTTTCAGTCTCTTCCCTGCTGAAGGGAGAGAGTGAAAGGGGGGAGAAACAACCCTTCCTCCTTCGAACTCTCTTCTCTCTCCTGCAGCTGCCAACTTCGACCTTGGACACTCTGTTATCTCTTTGCTGGAATTTCTTCTGCAGCGTTTCTCATCCAAGCAGTCAGGCCTTCTCTAGTTTTTTTTCTTCACTTTCTTACAAGATAGAAGGGAGGTTTCAGTGCCACACCTGCCTCTGGCCCAAGCCAGGGGAGAAGATTGCCTACCCCCACCTGGGGCTTGCTGCCTCTCCTACATGGCTGCCGCTTCTAATTTCAACTGCGCTACAAACCTTCTCTTCCGTTTTCTTAAATATGTAATTAACAAAGGCATCACTGAGAGTTTTAATTGGCTTCTTGTCTGGAAATCCACCTGGACAAAACCATTCTCAGCCCCAGGGGCTGGCTGGCTGGGCAAAACCACGACACCTGGTAATCATATTTCTGTAATATTTTTAATCCTCAGATTAGGTCTGCTAACAAAGCCAGGGCAGAGTCTCCCACTCTGAATTAAATCCCCAATGCTGATATGGAAAGAGATATGGAGACTTAAAGACCAAAAACAGTCCTTGGAGGTCAAGGGGCTGCAATTCAGGTCCTTTCCTTTTACCTGCTGTGTGCTCCAGCACCAGGCTCTGCCATCTCAACCTGGCAAGAGACATTTTAAAGATACTATTTGGAATGTGATATTGATTTCTGGTATAGAAAATGCCAGATGAGAAAAAAAATTCTTCAGCTGACTGTTGGATTCACTCACTGGAGCATCATTCATCTTAGTTTCTTCAATAGACAAAAGTTTAAGACTCCAGAAGGGAAATAGGAAAAACACAAACAAACAAACAACAAAAAAACACCAAAAAGGAAAGCATGTTTATGGATCTGACTTTACCAGTTTTACCAAGGCTTTCATTCCTCAGGTTCCTATGCAATGACTGGGTTTCTTTCCCAACTGATACATGTAAAAATCTATATTAGCATTCCTGTGATATCAAAATCACTAGGTTTCCCTCTGCTCACAGTAATTATAACTCTGAATACTCAAACTGTATCTGTAACAAAATAGTTTTGCCAGACCTTCAGTGAACAATGTCAGAATCCTGGATCATACCATATTTTTTCCTTTCTGTCCCCAAAACATTGATTTCCTGCAGTTTCCTGTCGCAGATTTTCATTCCTTTCTTGTGGTATCTTTCCCCTTACAACACAACATCAATGGTAAAACAATTGATACTGGATTTCTCACACAGGAACAGCTCTCACAATCTTGGGGAGTTCAGAGCTGTGTGGAGATTGAGTCTGAAAGCCTTTGGATTTCCCAAGAGGCTGTTGGGTTTTATTTACATTTCCTATTTCCTGGTAGAGATGTCAGTTGGTGTTTTCTGAATTTCTTTTCAGGAGAAAAACAGGAATGTAAGACGTGAACTAAAAGGTGCAGTAAATTGTCAGCTGCTGCCAGAAGCAGCTTTGTGCTGATACCCTGTGCCTGTAGTTAAGTTCCTCTTCTCCACTCCATACCTGAAAACACTTGACTGTGTGGGGTTTCTTCAAAACTCTGATTGCCCCTCATGTGCCTTCCTCTACCTGAAAGATTAGGTACAAAGCCTTGAAGATGGATGGCTCTTCTACATGACACAATAGCTTTTCAATTTGATGTTAAACACACTGAAAGCTGTTGAAGTGCAGGCCAGGGGAGATCTGTGCAAGCTCTCCTTCCCCAAGTGTTCCTCAATCACATCAGTCTCCTGCGTACACCTGTGTGCCATCCTGCTGCAGAAGGGTGGACATACACTTACACACTATCCTCTTCTTTCAGGGTCAATATCCAGACACATTTTTCATCTGTAGATCTTTCCTTCCCCCTCTAGAACAGACAGAAGGAGGGTGAGGGGGTGGGGAACCCCACAGCTTAGTGATTTGACTTTGCATAACTGCAGCAATCTCAGTGGTAGCTATTTGATCAAAAATTTAACAGCCTCATGTTCCTATATTTCCAACACAGGTTCTGAAAAGACATTGTTAAATAATGTGCCTGCATTTCATATGGTTTCTTCTGCAGTCTTTAATCAATAAAATGTTCTTCAGATCAATACAGACGTTATTTCGCTGCTTGGAACCATTTGTAGGTATATGATGGAGGCAGTTACAGCAGAGGTGCTGCATAGTGAGGATGGCTCTTGGGCTCAAGGCAGTTATAGCTCCACTCACACACAGCAGGTATCAATAGAAAATTGGACACACCAGCATAAAATCACAACATCCTCTCTGCCAAGCAACTCCAGATAAGCTGCACTGGGGGAATGAGGGCTGAGAGTGTTTAACACTGTGTTTTGTTCCCTATCAACAATGTCAGCAAAAGAGTTTTGCAGATTTATGTTGATTATTCTATCAGTAAATAGTGACATAGTCCCTTGCTGAAAAGATGTTTGTAAAATGTGTCTGGTGCCTTGGTAATGGAAAATATAGAGGATAATTCTGATTCTGCCAGCTCATTTAAAACTAGATGAGTTTTAAGCTGCATGTCATGGGTGGAATGGGTGGAAAGTCTGGACACTGAGGAGTCTGAGAGGCTGTTGTCACAATAATGTCAGTGCAAATAATACTTAAAGAGCTGCTGAGTGAAGGCTGGAAGATATCAGAACCCTGTTTGTAATAACATTTTGACTGTTGGATACAACCTGTGCCTTCAAAGTACTACACAAACTCTGAATAATTAAGCATTTGGATTGGTAAAGTAGGTATTTTGAAATGAAACCCTGAGGTCATGGGCAGGTCTAGCAGTTTCCCTTTTGTCCTTTGTCAGGTATAGGACTTTGACTATCTGCTGGCAGAAACCCTGACTTTTTGAAGAGTTTAGTATTGGTACTGAGCCAGCACATGCCCATTTTTGATCTCTGCATTGTAAGCCATGCTATAAAATCTTTGCATGCATCCACAGCACATTAGGGGACCAGTTTGTCACAGCACCTTGAAAGTTCTCAAACGTGGCTGCTGCACAGGAGTGTGACCAGTGAACCCCCCTGGAGAATGTGCAGCATCATCTCCCAGGCATGGGGCCAGGCTGGAACAGCAGCAGGCAAGAGGAGTCTGGAGCTGGGACAGGGCTGGCCTGGACAGGTTGTGCCAGGGGCATTGTTACAACAGTAATTAGGCATGCCAGAGTTATGCAGCACCACTGTCTGTCTTCCAAGTACTTAATTTTGCTATCAGTTTTAATTTTCATATTAATTGTCATTAGTTAAACTGATGTAATGAGCCTAGAGTGGCAGATAAAGATGACAATAGGTGTGAGTGTGAATTCTGACTGCAGTCACTGAAAATAGCAGCTTGGCAGTGCAGGTCTGCACAGGCCACCAGCAAACTCACAGTTAAAGCTTCAATTCAGCCTCAGTTTCAGTCTATTCCTGTTGTGTTTTGAAACCACCGAATCCCTCAGACAAGTAATTGTTCATTTTGGTGCAAACTCCGTGCATCCAGACTCAAATCTCCTGTTTTCAAACCCAATTAGGAGATGGTAATTACCTGTGGGACGTGGGGGGTTTGTTTGTCTGCCGGGGCAATGCAGATACTCTGTATCTCCCCTTCCAGTTATCAGTAAAACACTAGAGCAAAATAGTGTTTTCCTCTCGGTGCTTTCAGGCAGTGTTATGCCAAATGAAGGCAATATTATGAGATTGCATGTGTTTGGGAATAATCATGCAAGCTATTAGTAATCATGCCTCACTGTTCTTCAGCACTGCTCACCCCCAGCTATTGTGTGTTTGACACACAAACAACTGTGTGAGAATTCCCATCACTGCCCTCAAGAGGGGGGAGCTGAGGTCATCAGGCAGCCAGTGATGCCGTCAGAAGGTGAGGGCAAATCTCTTGAGCTTCAGTACTTTCTGAAAAACACGTCTATAACATATTCTCTACCCTAGAATGGAACAGCCACTCCAACTCAAGGACAAGCTGAGCAGAGGGAGGATATTGCTAAGTAGCTGTTCATAAAGGAGACCTGCAGAACATGGAGAACACTGATTTCTTTTGAAAAGGCACAGGAGAGTGGATTGGGAGTCTTTTGTGACATAGTCAGCACTCAGTTGCCAGCCACTCTAGTAGGTGAGAAGAGATATTCTCAATATCATTTCCGAAGGGCAGAAAAGGCAGTTGTCAGCTCTTTTATCTCTGGATGAGGATTTCCTCTTCATCTTCCCCTTCATAATGGTCCCAGCCCTGGTGAGGCTGAGAGTGTTAAGGAAAAGAATTGCTTCAAATATGCAGGTGCCTTTGAAAAAAGAGAACACTTGCCATCTGGCTACCTATCCATTTGAAAATCATCTCTTCCTCAGTGTGCTAAGAACTGCTGAGATTGTCAGGAACTGTGGTGGTCTTTGTCCTACAAAGCAAATTAAGCACATTTACAGACTAGGTTGGAGCTGCTGCACACAGTCAAGGACTTTATAAAATTTATTAATGATAAACACTATTTGAATTCATTGGTTTTGTTCTTTCCTTCTCCTGGACTTGCAGTGGGCTTGGACTTCTGATGAACCTGGGACAAAGGTAATGATTACTGGGACCAGAACAAATGTGAATTGAGCAAGAAAGTGATACCACCAGCCCCTGAAACAGGCCTAAATGCTGGAATGACAGTTCACTGTTTTGCTGCTATAAAAACAAACAGCAAAGGATTTTGTTCAGCTGTGAGATTTCTTGTTGCCCCTGCTTTCGTGCATGCTGGAAATCTGAACAGCTGCTCTTGGCTGCTACTGCTATTAGTCCTGGTAAGAGTCAGATTCTGACCGTGGGGATGAAAGAGAGCAGTTCAGTATTTGGCATGGTGACTGAGCAGAGCTTCATGATGTAGAAAACTGTCCTTGTGTCTGTTTCATAAGAATCTGTCTTCTCTGGTTTTGCAAGCCAATATGCAAACAGCACACACGGTTTCTGTACATCACTGCTCAGAGCTGCTATCAACAGAAATTGGAATTGCAGGAGTACCACTGGTTCAGTACTCACTGCTGGAGAGAATTGGTATTGCTGTGACTCCTCTCTCTCCCCTCACACTTTTCCCAGCCTCAGCTGTGTAGATCAGTTTTGTACTGAGGGACAAAGTCATCTTTTCTGTTGAATTTCTCCCTCATGTACCTCAAATCAAAGATGAAGGAGAGCCAAATGGTGTCTGTGCAGAGGAGACTCTCAGGCTGTCTGAGGCAGTACAGGGGCAGTAAATGTGCCCTTCTCCCTTGTTTTACAAGGAACATGTGAAATTTGAAGGCAAGAAGTGCCAAGAACAATACAGATACTTGACAGAAAAGCTTGAAGAATGAGTGATGAAATTAGACACCTTGTCTTAGATTAAGTGAACTCCTTTAGGCCACAGACTGTGTATACAGGCCCAGGGACTACAGAGGAGCCCTGAACTGGGCCAGGCAAACTTCCTGGGATGGAGCATTATCAGCTCCCTCCCTGGGGGGTATTCACCTGAATGAGGGGGCGTCTCTCAGTTCAGAGCATCTTCAGTACCCAGCAGCTATCAGCCTTCAAGCTAAGCAGGTGATGGAAGCTGATGACAGAAATGAATTGGAACTCACTTAACCCTGCAGAGGATCTGGTCTCCTGCTCCCTTCAGACAGGGCAGTCATTCTGCAGCGTGTGTGGAAGGAGGTAACATTCCAGAACCAGATGATCCAGATGCTTGAACATGACAAGAGGTTTTGCTCTTTCACATAGAAAATGCTGATGGGGACATCAATATTAGTAGAGAAGGCCCAAATTCACATGAGACTCTTTCTTAAAAAATATAGAATAAACTGCTTCTCTGCTTCTTCGAGTCCTCAAGTCAACACCAGATGCTTTTGCCGTAGTCAAATGCAAGTTACTGATCTAAGCCTTGCCGTAAGTGGATTAACTGTTATGGTCTGTGTCACAAAGAAACTGAGACTATAAAATCTTCTTTGGACTGAAATCTGAAGAATAAGAATTATGTAGCAACATCATTGATCCAATAATGTAAACAAAGAACAATAGTAACATGTTCTTGAACAACTGCCAACTGAAAAAAAAAAAGATTAATTCTGATTTGCTATTCAGACACTAGATATGATAAATTACAAAAAGGGTAATGTATTAGAAGTCTTAATGTGGGGCATCTGGTTCCTGGAGCTATCTCAGCAAATGCAGTAAATAACAAAGCAGGCATGAGTGCATTTTTGGGATGGCCACTTATGCTGAATCTCAGCTGGCTGCCACTATGGAGACACTTTTCTGAAGTAGCCCAGTCTCAAACAGAAATACTACCTGATTCATATGTTCAGAAGTAAATACTAGAGGTTTATCCTTTCACCATCCAGTGCTCTGTTAGTCTGCTGCTACTTGTCTCCTCCCTCAGGGGAAATTTTGTGAAGGTTGGCTTGACTGGCAGCTGAAGAATGCCAGAGTAGAGTGAGGAGCAAGTCAGCCTCATGCAGACATATTTCAGCTGAACCTTGTTTTACTGACCGTGGAGTCCTGAAATTCCAAAGCATGGGATCAGAATGGTGTATTTAGAGCTGCCATGGCTCTGGACTGGATCTAAACCTTCATACCAGATATACACCTTTTGGAGAGTGGGATTCTTCCTATGTAACTTTAGATATGTAAACCAAAATCACCTCCATGGCACGGAGACGTCTGAAGTTACAGATAAATCATCCTGTGTTCCATCAGATGGACAGGGAGAGGAGGGGGCCAGGATCTCACCTGCTCATCCCCACCCTCCATGTTGCCAGGGGCTAAGAAGCAATGTCAGTTCAGCACTAAGGAGTTTGGTGTTGTTTTCACGTGTACTTTCAGTCCAGGAATGAAACTGCTGCCCAAGAGTTCACTGCAGCCTTCAACTCACAGGTGCCTTTCAGCAATATGTTTCTGTCTGAGAAATTAACTGTTTGTCTTTGGTAAGACTGGGGTGATGGTTAAGGATCATTTCCACTTTGTGTCTCAGTTTTTAGTTGTGAAATAGGAAGCATCCTTTTCCTTTCAGTTAAGTGCTTTGACTTTTACAAATGAGAAATGTTAAACAAACAGATTGAAACCACTACAGCCCTGGGAATATTTCCTTTAACTTCAGGGAGATTTGGCTTATGGCCTGTACCATATTGTACTGCACTGGCTCAATTAGAGAAAAGAATAACGAATTGAAAGTTCACAAGTCTTCAAATTAAAGTGCAGGTAAAAAAGGGTAAAATGTGTATGGTGGGTTTCCTCTTTAACTGCCCTGAGTGTTTGCCATTACGTACCAGTGGGAACTCTCCAACCAGCAAGTTCACTAATCTCCTTTTAATCTCATTGAGTTCTGAACATTTTCTGGAAAACATTTTTCAGAACTAATCTGCCCAGGCAGGGTGGGGAAAATGTTAAAACACACAAAAATCTGCGCAACAGGAAATAATGTTAGAAAGCTGTGAAAATCATTTATCCTTTTGAAGCGTAATGGTTTTTAATTTTCTCATGCCCTGATCTCCTTGGCAACAATTTAAAAGTACATAAGCATTCATGAATCAAAGCCATTCACATCTGCATTTTTAATTATGTGTCATAGGACTGAAACTTTCCCTTTGATCTGTGCATTTAAAGGAATTTACAATTTAATGATTACAATCCACCTCCCCCCAAAGCCTGTTCTTGTTACTGAGCAATGTCACAAAGGGGTCACTGTTGGACAGAGGGAAGACAGTTTTGTTCTGGATGTTATAAGCATATCTGAGACTTGCCTTATGCTCTGGCTCGCAGAGAGGATCCCTGTGTGGTGATGGGTCTTCCCAGTGCTGGTGACTCCAGGCCTCTTGCTTTAGGCAAGACATTTAAAAACAAAGTGAGATGAAACAGAACAAAAATAACCTGGTTGTCCATTAATCAGTCCTGTGCTCTAGGCAGCTGCCTCTCTTGCCCTGTGTAATGACTTCAGAGCCACGTAGCGTGGGCACCGTGACAAATGGAGGTAGAAACGCTACAAGCTCATGCTGTGAGGGATGTTGGAAGCAGTTAATTGCTTTGAGGTGAATGGAGCAGTTTGTCCTTGCAAGCAGAAATCAAGCAAAAAGAAGCATGCAAACATTTTGATTCAAGCTGGGGAAAACACACAGCTCTCCTGTTGCAGCTCTTTGGGAGAATGAGCTCTGAGGAGTCCGGGGCAGAGAGGAAACCTTGTGCTCAGCACAGAGGTTGAGAGTAGGGGGATCTGACTGCCTGGGCAGAGAGAGAGCTGGTGGTGAGAAGAAGATGTAGTGGGTGTGGAATGGGGAACAAGCGAGGAGGCCTGGGGAGGGTGAGAGCTCTGTGGCCTTTCCCTGTAACTCAGGGCTCCAGAGGGAATGAAATGCAGTGCCTGTAGAGTACAGAGAGGCTCCAGCTCTGGTTGCCACAAGGTGAGCAACCTTGGTGAAGTTGCTTGACTAATTTGATTTCTCATGAGGCTCATAAATGCCCAACTGTATCCTATTCACGTACACCAAGATATCCCATGACCAGGAAAAGACTGTCCTGCTCACCACGGGTGTTAAAAGATGTCAACAGTTTTCCATTAAATGTGTGTGGCTCGATGCAAGGCCCATCATAAACTGGGTACTCTCTAAGGAATTGTTCTCTCAAAGATTTTTGCTAGATATTTAATTTTCTTGCTGAATAACTGTTTAAAGATCACGTGGATCATTGATGTGCAAAATGAATGAAGGTTACTTTTGATGGGCCTGGGCAAAATTAAGGCATTGTGCAGACAGCTTTATATGTTGTTGCATTTTCTTCTTTAAAAAATCATTAAAAAAATGCTAAACTAAAAGCTGTGAGCAGAATATTTTATGTCTTATTAAACTACTTAGGGGTGCAGCTACAATAGCAAGGGTTCTGTTAATCAATGCTTGAAGTTGACTCCATGGTGAGTTGATGAATTGAAAAATTTGTTTAGATCCCGTTTTGGCTCTCTTTAGAGGGTCCTAAGGTAGCAGATTTTGTAAAGTGAGCATACGTTTGTGCCATCAGCAGTAAGTTAATATTGCATAATTTAGTATTAGAAACATCATTTATTGAGCTTAACCTTAAAGAAAGCTCAACTAGTATTTTTACTGAGATGTGCTGTCTGATGATCCAGTTTTACAATCATTTTCTCACATGAAAAAATTAATGGTTACTCTATTGACACCTGCTGTTAAATTTCTCCAAATGGGATTACACCTCTAGAGGTAGGCTACTCATCCCCATAAAGGCTACAGGAAAAGATCCTAACAATTATGAAAATGGGAATCAGGAATCAGGAAACCGTCCTGCTTTCTAGAGCACAGGTACCATTTATAGTCTAGAGAAGTGCTGTAGTTCAAAGATAAGCAAGAATCAAACTTTGGGAATAAGTAGTGATAGCAAGAAGTGAGAACCAGGGAGGTAGAGAACTTGTAGAGAAGAAGACTTGGGCAGAATCTTGCTTTCTTTGTTGCATTTTTGGTTTTTGTTCACTCAATGAAAATATTCATAGGAGTAGAGAGAGAGTAGGAGGAGTAGTGGCTAAGTTTTGAGGCAGCAGTGATCTACAGACTGTTTCTGCCCATAAGATAATTAGTACCACAGTATAATTAGAGAGGAAAGAACAAAAGGAAGTACTGATGAGGGTTTCAGTTTAATTTACAAGGAAATCTAGGTAAACAACGAAGTATAATGTACTCTTTTAAAACATTTTAGGTTGGTATTATATTTTAGAGAGCACAGATCATCAATTTGTAAGGGTAGAAACACCCTTCCCAGAAGTATACCCATACCTTCTAAAATCTCTTCTGTAGATTGGATTTCCTTTTATTGAAATACATTTTATTTAAATAGTCTGTGATACTCCTACTGAACTATAACTGAATTCTGAATAGAGTGATGAGAATTTTAATTAGGCAGTAGCTGGGGAAGATTAGGCCATTGCAGTTTGGTCCTTCCTCCAAGTCCTGCATCTCTGCACGTAGCTGGTGCACGGTTGTGATTGTGCAGTGCTCAAGTCTCCTTTTGTCATATCTGTATTGGCATTCTCAGGCACAGTTGCCACTGAGTCCAGTATCTGCAAGGATCCAGAACAAGTGGATCTTGTTTCGAGCCTGGGAAAGGTGCCTGGCCCTGACTGATTTGCTCATTGCTTGCACTCACCTGCACTCTGGGACTCCAGTTGCCTTCTGTGGCACATGAGAAATAAGTTGTTTTGGAAGGCCTCACTAAATCAGGTGTTAAAAGCAGGTCTGTCTTTGTTGGCAGTGGCACTGGAAGGATTAAGAAAGCAATAAATGTGGTGTCAGTTTTCCTTTTACATGCAGAAGTGGCTCTTGGCATAGCTGGTACAATGTGCCAGCAACAAGCTGTTGGCAGAATGTCAATTTGTCACTAAATAGGTTTCTAACGTTGTGTGCTTTCAGTTGCTGTGTCCTTTGGTATAGGAATGTGGCATCTTCTTTTCCAGGCTGAGGATGTGAAACAGCCTGTGGGGGAGCACAAAGCTGACATACTGCAGTCCCATATGTGTGAGTGTGCTGAACTTCTTCCTGCCACAATTCCCCTAAAACACTCAGGAACTCCAGGTAAGCCATGACCCAGCAAGGATCTTTGGTGGCTCTATAATACATTTGTTCCCACTTGTGCCTTAGGAGCTTCCTTGTTTACTGCCTTCTGCTTGTCTCAGTTTTTTGTTGTATTTCTGCAGTGAGGTTTGGGCCATAGGGGACATTCAGTATTTCATTTTCTGCACAGCTCCTATCAGAAAGATCCTATGGTCTTCATAGTACAACAAAGGATGATTAAAACTGGCTACAAACAAGCTGACTACAATAAAAAAATAACAAAGAGTCAATGCACATGCTGAAAATTAGTCATATAAATTATTCATCTAATTCATTTAAATAATTAGCATATTTGGAGAAAATATGACACGGACGTATAGTTTTTGCAAAAAGAAAACCCAGTAGACTAATTGAAAGAAAAATGCTTAGCTCAGGACTGCGCTTGTTTCTGTTGTGGTTGTTAAGGCTGGAATGGTGGCACATGAGGGCACTGGCCATGAACTTCAGGCTGGTGCCTTCAGTCATGAGACTCCAGCTCCTCTCACACAAAGGTAGCAGAGAAGCACAAGGTGCCCCAGAGCCAGTGCAAAGAACAAGGAGAAAGTGGGATTCTGATGCAGTGGGAGATACAGTCCTGGACTGGTGGGGAGGCAGCTACACAACCCCCAGACATGTCACAAGTGGGAGGGGCAGCGTAGCTTTAGCGGCTGTTCTGGAGGGGGAACCCTCCCACCCTCAGTATTTACAGTGAGTTTATGGGGGTATTCTTTCTTTGTCTGTCTAGATCTGAAGGACATAGAACAATTATTTCAGCTCCTGAATGTCAGTGAGCTAGTTTAAAGGGATAGCTTGGGCTGCCAGATGTGTTGAAACCTGTTCCCTGCACAAATCAACTCTGCACATCAGTGCAGTGAAGTTAATGATACCAGACCCATGCTGAAGTCATTATGGCTGAGCAGTAGAATGTCTGTACACACAGACCTGTTTGGGAGGTCTGATCACAAAAGTGACGTCATCCTGCTCCCTTCTCTTAACTTGTAAACCCATGACATGAAGACAGACAGCAGGCTCTACTGCTGGTGACTTTAGGCTTTGGTCCCACCCTGGGCTTGGTGCAGGGTCACAGTGCTCTGCTCACAGGCAGTTACCTCATGACACAGCTTCCTGAACAAGTGCAGTAGCGCCACTTAAGACCTCTGTGGAGGGTGCTCAGATCTCTCTTACTTGACTTCCAGTAGTGGAAGTCAAACATCACTCTCCAGCCGTGGGTGATGACTTAGATTGATGAAAGAAAATTAAAACTTTCAACTCCCTGCCCTAGAGGGAGAACATAATGATCCAGACCAATCCCACTTAACTCTTCGAAATTATTGTTATCTTTTAAAGGAAGTCAATGATTTATGAGATGTTTAGTGGGCAAAACCTTCTGCAAACACTGGGCTGGCTAGATTATAAATGATCTCTGCACAACCTGGGATTTTTCTATCAATTCATAAACTGTCTAACTACAATTAGGGCTTCTTTCTCTGAGTTGCAGAGCACACAGAAATAACAGGGATTTGCTCTGCTTGGGTATAGCTTAGGCAACTATAATTACTGCCTGGAAAAGTTCTCCACTTAATCAATGGGCTGATGCCCAGCATATTAGAGGTTTCCTCCTTTGCTCCAGCATAAAGGAGGGAAAACAGAAACAGGTGAAACAAAACTGTCGGAGACAGAAAACATTCAAACTCATTACTGAAAACTCTCTCCGCTGGGCATTATGCAAATGCAGAAAAAGAATAGAAATTGTGGAGGGGAAAAAACCCCTCCAACAAAGGACAGAAAAAGGACAGTCCCTAACCTGTAAATTCTTTAATAAGAACTGGAAACAAGGACCAGCACGAAGATGAAAAGAGACAGAGAGTACTGAGAAATACTGCAACATTAAAATCAATATAAGAGGTTTACTAAGGTATGTTTGAGACACAAGCCAATTCACTGTAGAACTAGCAAGAAAGAAACACAATTTACAAAGCTAAGGCACTTTACAGCAGAAGTAGAAGGTGGGAAAGTGTTTAAAGAATGACTTGGGGGGAGTTTGGGGGGCTCTGATAGGCTAAAGGGAGTCACTGCACTGTGACCTTAGGCTTTTTACCTGTGCCATGGGAAGAAGGCTAGGGCTGATGAGCCAAATCTGACAGGAGGCACCTGGGAGAAATGAAGCAATCTGGCCAAAGACAAGTCCACCATTGCTAGTCTGCCTCTCTGGCTGCCCTTGGCTCATTCTGCCAAACTGCATGTTCCTAAGCAAGCTCCTGAGTGCTGGTGTTGCCATCCCTCAGCTCATGGCTTTGACTGCAAGCACACGAGACGATCAGTCTGTGAGCGCAGTTATCGGGTTCTTGGTGTTCTCCATCTCTTTATGTATTCTCTGTTATGATTGTAAGCAGTTAATAGGAACAGGTGGCGTTGGGTGTCATATTCCTTGTCTGCTGTTCATTCTGAAATGAATAGAAATCATGTACATGCATTGTTTGTGGGAAAAACAGGGGAGACTCTGAAGGCTTCTGGATTTTTGGCTCTTCCAAAAATCAAGTTGCTGGTTAGTAAATCTGGGTCTTCAGAATAAGAAGCCCTTATGGGAATAGTATCTGTCAGGGGTTGGATCAAAATCCCAGAACAACAGTTACCAAAATGTTTTGATGGTGTGAGTGAAAGAGGTGTTTCCCATTCCTGCACAAATCACAAGTGGATCGATCCAATACAATTTTGCAAAATGCTATGGGCTCTCCAAATGGAGGACACATTAGATTAGTCACTTAGAAGCTGCATAAAATAAATGAGTGCATTATAAATCTTACTTTTATATAGCTGAGGGACAAGATTCTGCAAATGCTAAATGTATTTGTTTTCTTTTGTGCTTATCCAACTGAAATGTAAAAAAAAAATGTATCTGGGAGCTGTGAAGACTCCAACAGCATCATGAGAGTCATGTAGGGGTATTGTCAGAGGATATGAAAGACAATGGGGTGATAGGGAGAAGTGTGTTTTATTAGACTGATGTTGCTGGGAAAAACACATTTTTCAAGCTCCAGCTCAGTCTGTGTGTCAAACCAATACAGTCTGAGTGGTAGATGAGTTCATGTAGGGGATAGAACAGCAATGTCCCCTCTCTTCCTCTCTCACTGTGGAGTACCTGAAGTAGCCAAAATGAACTGCTGTGTGGGTCAGGACTTTGCTTTTCAGCAATCACCAGATTAAGGATACTTGGGTGTAGACTGTCCCACATGTGACAACTCGAGTGTGCTCAGTGTGCAGCCCAGCACAGAAACCATCCTGATCTGCATCACTGCTGGACAAAAGGTCAATTCGAGCTGACATTGCTTGTCTGGGAGTTTGTTTCCCTGTGCAAAGCCCACAACATCATTATGCCCCATTACATGGGTACTCAAGCTACAGGAATGTGATTGTCTCCTTGTCTGGGCACATAACTCCACAAACAAATGTGTGTGCAGTACACCAACTGTGAAAATGAGAGATCCCTCTGAGGCTTTCAGGGACACGGGTACAGCATTCCAGCAATGTGCTGTGAACCAGGAAGGTTTAGCTCCCAGTGCCCACAAGGGAAATTGTGTGGAAATTCAGGAATTCTTCTGCCCTTTGCATTTCCCTTTGAAAATCTCTCTCTCTGAGGCCTCAACACACGCTGGAGGGATCTAACCATAGGAATTCTGACATGGAGTTTTTAGCCTTTGTGCCATAAACACTAAACAACAGCTATCCATAACACAGCACAACAGAAATAAAACTATACTAAAAATGTAAAAGCATTCAGGTTTCAGGTCATAAGATTGTATATTTTCTTTTTCCTGACTCCCCTGTGTTTGAGGTCTGCTTACAGGGAAGCAGGACTAGCACCTCATCAGTGATTCATTTCCTAATGAAATAGAAACTGGCATCAGGAAAGGAAGAAAAAGAAAAAGCCTGGGGAAAAAAAAAAGGCAAGATAAATGGCTGGCTTTCTGCAAAGCATGCAGTGAAACAATGAGACTAAATGAGATACATTCCTGACAAAGATCTCTTCTGTTCTCTAAAGGCTTTCATTGTACCTGGAGTTATGTTTTATCTTTAAAAAGTGGTCTTTATTTCATGCGAGCTCTCTTCCCCTCACCCTCTTTTCTGCTTGCTGAGATTTAAGTAAGCTCTTGTAGTGCTCTATCTCTGATCAGGCTTAAAGATTTGGAAAGCCCTGAGTTTGGAAGGATAAAAAAGGCCTTAGTATCTAGACACTGATAGATCTGATTCATCACCTCGGGAGGACATTACCACACAACCTGTGCCACAGATTGTCTTGATAACAAGCTCTGGATTTTTCTTGGCATGCATCTTCATTTAAAGGTCAAAGCTCTTCCAAAGAAAGAGGAATTGCTGGGTTAAGGGGAAAAAAAAAAAGAAAAGTGGTCGAATTATCTTGACAAAGCCACAGTCTTCACTGAGGCCAAGGGATTTAGAGTGAGCACAAGGAGCCTGATTCTACCTGAATAAAATGTGGTTTTGAGCTGCTCTGAGCTCTGCAGAAGCAGAGCCAGAGCATGGCTGAGGGGGTTGCAGTCCAGCCTGGGCTGGGTTAAATGCCCAGCTGGAGCAGGTGGACTCAGCTCCTCTTCCTTCCCCACTTGGAAGCAAACAAGTGGAAAAAAGAGGATGTTGCAGACCCTGACCTTATGGGGGAAGAGAGAAAGACACACCAATTCAGTGGATCCTCAGCCCTGCTCTGGTTTTGTCTTGCAGAAATGAACACTTCCAGCTTCAGACTGAAATGCCTCAGTCTTCTATTTCTAGTTTTCCTTTTCTTTCCTTTCCTTCATACCTGAGCAATAAACTACTGCCTGAGGTGTGCTAAACTTCATCTACTCTCCATCAGGATACCTCCCGGGGTAGCAATTAAGCAATGATGGCTGCCACTTAATGGGGATGGTTATTTTCACTTAATTGAGGTGTTTTCCAGTGCCTCGTATCTGTGTGGGTCTCTGTGCATGGTCTGTCTCTGGCTTTATGTGACTTTTAGCAGCAGAGGCACAAACAGTGCTTTCCCATCACCTTATCATGTCTGTTCACTTGACCTTTCTGTAACAGGCAAGGTCAATCAATACTGACTGTCCCTCTACAAATTCCAGTGGCCAGCTAATAATGTAGGGATGCCTTGCTCTCTTTAGGAATTTCTTTGCCCCAACACACAATCTCTTTCCCTTCCCGCCCCCATATTTTGGCATTAAAGTCACCAAGGACAGTAAAACAAAGCCTCTGTAATGAATTCAAGCCACTGATGGCACCATGCAACAGAATTGAATTTCACCATCTAGCAGCACCAGGGAAGGCCACCAAGAGGGCCTGAGCCTAGAAGAATGGGATTAGGAGTAGATCTAATTCTTTTCTGCAGGCTGCCCTGTAATCTGCTCTTTGACAGCAGCCTAATCACTTTATCACTCTGCACTGACATTTCATGATCTGGTGTGAGCTCTGTGTGAATAACTGATTTGGTCTGAGTTGTCTTGGTTGTGAGAGTGGATCAAAAGGAAGCCAGGTTCACCATTTGACAGAGAATCAGAAAGCTGAAAAGCAGTTTGTCCTGTCATAAAGCATTAATAAAACTCTAAACATGGATTTAAAAATAAATAACACTGAAGAAGGAGTACATGGTTTGGAGGTAAAGCAGAAAAGGAAAAAACAAAATGTCATGTCGACATTTTTAGAATTTTTAAATTTAGATTACTGAAATGACAATATTGGAAATGCACTGCTTGCCTCAGCATTGCCTTCCAGCCTGTCTGATTTAATCTAGAAGAGAACTGCCAGCAAATGGAAAACATCTTTTCCCAAGTGCTGATCAAATGAAAAGCCCACAAGGCACTCCCACAATGTACAAATGAGCAAGGATATGTCTTTAATTGACATAATACCTGTAGCGGGAACTGGTTATATCTTCAGAATGTTTGACAACACAGGTGTTTAAGGGCTGGAGAGCCTATTGGAGAGACTGTTTGTCATAAGTAGATTCTGTCAAGGCTCTTAGATATTTTCCATTTTAATCCTATCTGTAAAACATTGACTTTTCTAATCAGTTGTGAAAGTAAATCCCCAGGATTTGCCAGATTATGTGTGAAATGCAATAGGGAGTACTTAAATACATCAGTAAATAAACAAACACATAAATCAAAAACTGGAGGGGGAGAAAGCAGCACTCAGTATCCTGGCTGCAATCCATGTTTATTATTTAACTTTAAAATGACAAATCAATGGCAAAATGGAATTAAGTAGCTGTGTAAGCACAGAAGTCATTTTATCAGTGTATGAGATGCTCATGTTTTACATTATACAGAACATGGTGTGTTTACTGAGCAAATGCAGAAACACCAGGGAGAGCTGGAACTGGAACCAGGCTGAGGGAGCAGGGACATCATCAGCGAGATGAGACTCTGGCGACAAGTTCCTGATGGCAACACCATGGACAGTAATGGGAAAGTGATGCATTCAAGTCCTTCAGAGAACATGATGACACTTGCTTTATGATTTGAAGGTAGAGCTGAGCAAGAAGAGGAAAGACCTTGTCCAGAGGTCAAGGCTGACACAGTCTCAAGTGTTTAGGTAGGACTGATCTCTTGAGGATAACCATGAGACTGACCTACAGTGACTAATGTGTGCTTTAGAAGGCACTAATGTTTTCTCTTGTACTGGAAATTGTGTAAAAGTGATGTTGCTAGAACACAAGCACCATGGAAATCTGTAGAGATTTTGTGTTGTTTTCTAAGCAAGTGCACCCTTAGAGGATTTCTCATAATGGATATCTGTTTGAGCCATCACAGGTTGATTTTTGGGGGGAATTCCTACTCTTGTTGTGGTTTAGTTATATTTTATACTTCATTTAAAGTCCTTCTTTTTGGGAAAATCAGTGAAACTGCAGTGTCATCTGTGTGCCTATTCAGGGAAAGTGTTACTGGGACCAATAACAAGGACTTATTTAAAGACGAAAATAAACTAGTTATGCGATAGAGTTCATGAGGGTAGAAGATAACACAGAGTAATTAAATCACTGTTTGCTAATCCCAAAACAGCATTTCCTGAGCACGACAGCACCTGCTCTGGGATGTGCCTGGGGTCAGCTGGCCAACATGGATCACCCCAGCCCCTTGCGCACCCTCGGCCTCCTTGCTGGTGGGGCAAGGAGCAGAAAAAGCCTTGGCTCTGTGCAAACACTGCTCAGAGATAATGAAAACATCCTTGAGTTATCAACACAGCAGAAATCCAAAACACGGTCCCATACCAGCTACTGTGAAGAAAATTAACTCTATCCCAGCCCAAACCAGCAGAGGTTGTTAAGACATAACACCCTGAGAGTCTCACTGGACCTGCTTGCACCAGAAAACTGAGTCAAATTCCAGACACTGAAGTAGGCTCAGATGCAAATGCAAATATCAGGTGTCTTTTTCCTGCTGCTCTCTGCCTCCGTGCAAGGCCAAGCCACAGTTGTCTCCTACCTGCATGTCAGAAGTCTCAAAAGTTCACAGTAAGGAAAAAATGCAGTGGAAAAAAAAAATACATGGAGGTCACTGTAAGTGATGGCTAGTGAGGAAATGCAGATTTCATCCAAAATAGGGGAATTTCTGGGATCTGTCTTGCAAGAAACGGTAAGTGTTCTGAATAAACCCTGAATATGTAAGTGGAGATCCAGATGGGAAGAATGCTGAGGGCATGTTGCCCTCTGCTCACCAAGCACAGCTGTTAGACAGATCAGAAAATCCCAGAATCACAGAACAGGCTGGGCTGGAAGGGACCTTAAAGCTCATCTTGTTCCACCCCCTGCCATGGACAGGGACACCTTCCACTAGACCAGGGTGTTCCAAGGCCCATCCAACCTGGCCTTGAACACTTCTAGGGATGGTAAATGCTTTGGCTACCTGGCCTCTCAGTCCCATGGTGTAAAAGCCAAACTACTCATGACCCAATTTTTTTCCTCCACAAGAAGTCCTCAGCTGTGCTGGAGCCAGTTCCTGAGGGCAGTGCTGGGAGAGTGTAAACCGAGGCAGGAGGAGGGTGCAGTTCACAGCAGTGAGGGGCACAGAGAGCACAGCTGTTTGACATGAAGTAGAAAGGAAGAGGCAACAATGAACTATTTCCCTAAATCAGTGAAGGGATCTTAAAACTGCAAAACATGCCACACTGTGGATCTTCTGGCTCTTATAGAATTCTGCTGATGAATTACTGGCATAGATGCTAGAGAATGGTTTTATACAAGGAGAAAAGAAAGCTGCAGAGTTCTTGAGGATCGACTACTAAATCAACATACAGAGGCTTTCAGATGCTAGGGGCCAACAAATCACAGGCAAGTGACTGCTTGTTCTTTGTTGTTATGTGCTGTACTAGTGTTTTATACCTCAGTAGCGCCAGGAGACTTCAACTAAGACTAAAACCTCCTTGATCTGCATTAAGTAGGAATTTTGAGGTTTTTGCCTTCACAGTCATGAGAACTAGAAACTTTATTTCTCTGCTTGCAAGACCAAATAGCTGAAGTTGTAGAGGAAACGTGAAGTATCAAAGTCCTTTAGTGGAGTCAAGGGACCTGGCAATGCTGACCTCCTTTCCTCTGTGTTTGCATTTCAGTTTTTATTTCAAATCTCCTTTACTTATATCTTCAGCAGCTGCTTTGGTTGCTGAAGCTCTTGGGCATGTGATTCAGTAGGTGTTGACCTTGGTTCAAGGGAGCTGCATTTTACTGACAGGTAGAACTTGAATGTATCAGCAGTGGTGCTACGGTTGATTATTCACTGAAAGACTTAGGAGCTTTTATGAGCTGGTCTAATATGGTTGGGAAAGCAGTTATGGGGCACATCAGGCTTTTGTCAAATTCTTCTTTTGGCTAGATTAGGAGGATGGAAATAGGGAGCCCTGTCTGCTCTGTCCCTGCCTGCTCTGACACCTGGGTCAAGTTCATTGCTCCTTTTCCAGGACTCAGTTTCCCTGCTGTAAAACAATAACACATCTGAATGTGTGCAGGAGTGTTGTTTGTTCTAAGAAGTATCACCTTGATATGTCCTTGACAAGATTTGAAATACCTTTTCTGTATTTCACACAGTCCTGCTCAGCAAATATTAGCTCTCTTTTCTAAGACTGTGTCTTGATGTGTTCCTGGTCCATGACAGCCTCTGGTTCCTCATTTCAGCGCCTCCTTTCAGTGCACAGGGCTGCATGTGGAGGTGAATCCACTGCTGCTCAGGTCAGGGCTTGAGCTCACACCACACTGAACACCCTCACCCACAAAGGCTGAACAGAACGTCTGGTGCCCTGTTCATTAATCTTCACTGAAAAACCCTTTTAATTACATTATGTTCAGAATCCATAAAATATAATTAAAATATGTAAATCTATTATATTATTTAATGACTACATTGAGACCTGAAAGTTTAAATTAGATGTAAAACTGATACAGATCTATTGCTATTGATTACTTATATTAATAAATCACTGCAGCTTTGGACAGAGGTTTTTTCTCCTACCAGGTGGAAATATCTTTTTTTCCTTCATTTCATCCATCAATTCTTACATTTATGCGGCCATTTAAAACTACTATAGAGCAGTAATGAATAACTATGTAACTTCTCTGAAACTAATATCATTCTTTAGCATAATTTTGTCAAGGCCTGTTCTCTTCTTTTGCTCTTTCTTGGAGGGCACTGCAGAAGCTAGAGCATTAAAACCTGGCAGTGTAGCAAATTTGAAAGTTATCCTAGCTTTGAGTCTTTTACACCAGGGAAGGAAAATGCAGCAGCAAGGGTTGTGCTGGCCCTGCACTGGGAAAAATTCCTTTAGTCCTTGCATGTAGCTTGCTGGATGCTATTAATGTCTATCATAGTGTAGAGCTACGTGGGCCTAAAGAAGTATTTAAAGTTTTATTTAGGATACTCTCTTCTTATTGCCTACTTTTTCCTCTGCTTAAACACATTCTGCTTCAAACACACATTGTGCTTGTTTCATGCAGGAGAATTTTTTAGCAGTGTTTATAAAACTAAGGGTGCTGCTTTCCCAGGGGGGCTGTGTGCCAGACCCTGCAGCCCTGGGCAGGCTCTGCAGGGTCAGCGCTCTCCTCCCTCCTCCTCTCGCCCAGCCAGTCACAGACCCCACATCTCTACAGAGCTGCTGACAGCAAAATCCAAAGGGTATTTCACAGCAGATTATGTGTTTGAAACCAGAGCAAATGTCAGGCTGTTTGACAGCAAAAGACAGGCCTTTAGCACAGCCACCTGTATCACCTTCCATTCCCTTGATTGGGCAAGACTGCAGGTCCCAACCTCATTCGGAACCTTTTCTCTGCATTTCCTTCCTGTAGGGTAGACACAAATCTCCCCTCCCTTCACTCGTGCTGCACAGCTCACCAGCTGCATGCCAGAACTTCCCAGGGAAATGAACACGCCAGAACATCCCAGGAGATGAGAAGTCATCAGCAGCAAAGTACCAATTTCATGTCAGGTAGTGTGTCAGTAATATGAGATAAAACAGCCCTTTCACCTGCTTAAAGCCCCAGTGTCTGCTAGACATTGAGATCAGCAGCTGTGGCAAGTTTGGTGTTTTCAGATACCAAGGTCAGATTCTTAAAGGCAGGCAGTGAAATCCAATCCCAAAATACGCATGCAGGGGTGCAAAGAGGTAATTGTGCATATGAAATATGCAGTTGCAATCACCCACTGGGCAATTGTCTGCTCACAAGCATTCAGCTGCACCTGCAATTTCCCGGTTTCCTTTTGGAATGACTTGTCTGTGCCTGGGTGTGTGTGTTTGGCACGTTTCTTTGAGCTTGAGAGTGTGGCCCAAAGCACTGTGTTGCTGTTTAGCACAGATTTCAGCTTCTGATTTCAAAGCTGCTGTAATTAGTAACTTGCAGTCAGTGTACTCTACCAATTCCTAGTCCACTGGGATATTACCAGACTTTATTGTTTCTTTCTGTCTTTGTGGAACTTCTGTAAATCTTTTCTTTGATAGCAGCTAGGGTTTCAAAGCTGCCCACATTTGAGCCAGAGGAGACTAATAATGATCTAATTAGTGGAAGATGTTTTTCTCTGCATTGCTGTATTTTATCTCTTCCCCAAAGACTTGTTGGTGCAAGCCAACCTCAGGCACCAGCTAGATCCTTTTTTTTCCTCATGAATTTGAGAAATACACAGACACATCTGTACATATCCCATGTTGTTCTCACTTGAGTGTGTAAATCTTGAAAAATCTTCCCAAGTGTAACTTGGATTTAAGAAGTAGCTTTGTTATTCCCAGAAGATTTTTCTTCCAGCTAAGATTTGTTTCTCTAGCTCAAACCACAAAGCCACTTTAAGTCTAAAAGACTTCAGTCTGTGTAAGCTGCAGTGTAGGACATATTTCTTATCCCCCTGTGGGTATTCATTGCCCCTCTCCTCCTGTTTTTGCAATTTCACTCTCTTTTTATTAATTAATGAGCTCCCTTAATTATTTATAGAAGCTTTAAAATGCATCAGGGTTGGATTCCACAGTCTCTTCATTGCCACACTGCACTGTCTTGCCACGGGAAGGGCACACATTCCTTCCCAAAGGCCCCAGGAGTGCTAGCAGTTTTAATTGGCAGTGCAGTGACACATCATTATGCACTCACTGAGTGCAAAGCCCTGCTGTACACTTCAGCTCAGTGAGTCTTCCCTTAGAGCTCTTTGGGACCAAATGACACTGGGCAGGGCCTTCACCATCCCCTTGCTTATTGCAGGTGGGTGTAGGACGAGGTCAGTGGATTGCAGGTCTGTTCTCTCACCTCCCCAGACAGGCTGTGTCCTGCTGCTTGGACTGGTTGCATGAGGGGCTTTACAGCACTAGCATTTTCCTCCCCTTTGTGCTCCTACACGATAGCTTTCTAGGTCTCTTGTTTCTTTATCAGAGTCAGCAATGGGACTGTGATTTTTAACTACTCCTTTGGCAGATCTGTTTCCCAAATGCACTGGAGCCCAACCCTTCAGCCCAGCTTTGCTCCCCTAAACCTTTCCCTTTGCAGCCTTGGCTCAGAGCTGTATCCAGTCAGCCCCCAAAGGTGTCTGAAGTGGTAAGTCTGACTCCATCCAAGCAGAGAGATGCTGGATGGCGTGGGAGGAGGCACGAGAAGCATGACAGAGCAGGAGAGAGAGGGAGCATTTCAGCACAGAGATTCCAGCTGGCAAGCAAGTTGTGTCACTTTGTGGTGCTTTTTGACCTTGAGACACTGTCTCAATAAATCATGCCAAGTAATTAGAAACATAATTTAGAACTTAACTAGCGTGTCAGAACACTGGGTATACACTGGTGATACCTTTCTGTTTTCATTCCTTCTTCCCCCCCACTTCCAGTGGAGGGAAACCACCCACTGCAGGCCCAAACTGGGACACAATGAGTGGCTCAGTACCAGCCACTCATACACCAAGGAGCTGGTCCAGCCTGGCAAGCTGTCTGCAGGTACCCAGGAGCCTCCTACTGCTCACCAAAGGGCCTCCCCTGACACCACAAGCAAATCCACTGCTTTTCCTGCAGAGTAAATATTTCCTTGCTGATTTAAATAGAAAGCAGATGTGTGTCATTTACTTGTGACCCTGAGCACTGAGACTGGCAGGAGGGCAAGAAAATGATGGCAAGGTATGAGGCACTATACCAAAAAAAGGCAACGACAGAACATAGACAGAAGTTTGTTTGTCAGGGACATCACTTATCTGTTTGCTAGAGTCTTAGAAGATACATTTTCACTTGTGAAAACATGGCAAGGAATTGCCAGCTGTCCCCATACCATTTGTCCCCATCCTCTGGCCCAACACAAAGTGCAGCACATTTGAGTTGCCATCTCAATGTATGGAGGTCCCAGCTCCTGTGTTGGTCTTTTTATAAGAGTTAGGGCAGTGAGACTGGGGTGTGAAAATGGGAAAAGGGATTTGCTGCCCCTAAGAGAAACATTCCCAGTGAGGACAGAAGGGAGGGGAGAAAGTAAGAGCTGCTGATTAGACACTGAGGTGCGAGAGAAACTTCAGCTGGGACAGACCCAGACCATTCCTGTGCTTCTGGCAGGCTCAAGCCATGCTGTCCTACCACAAAAGACAAAACAAATGTGGGAGCAAAATAACCCAGATGCTGGATCTCTGGATTCAGGCTCTTTGGGATGTGAGCAGTTGGAGAGCAGCAGCTGGGAAGCCTGACACTGAGCACAGGTGCACCCAAAAACCCTACATCTGTGAGACCAGGTAAAGGACCCAGACTGCTGTGGATATCTGTGCTAGAGAAGCAGTGAAATAAAGCAAACTTTATTTGCTTTATTTCAAAACCTGTGATTCCCAGTGGGCAGTGTCTGAAGGGTAAAGCTGTTTCTGTGTTTCTCTTACACTTGTTTGAAAGGGAAAAAGAGTACAGAACATAGTATGTTATCACTTTTTATTTGATTTGTTTTGATTTTTGGGGCAGGCAGGTGAATGTTCCTTAATTTAGCATTTAATACTTGAAATTATACTAAAGTGTCTTGTGGCCTACACAGTTCAGTTACTTCAGCAGAAAGTCTCACAGGTTTTCTTTTACAAATTAACAAGCCAGGGAGGATATTCTCACCTTTAAGCTGTGCTGGAGCCTCTTGCCACCAGCTGCTTGGGTATTGTTGCCCACCCCTGTCATTGCATGGGGCTGCAGCAGAGCCGATTTCTGCTGGTCACCACCCTCCTGACAGGTAATCGCCTGAGCACAAAACCAATCACACAACAAAAACCCAAGGATCTAATTAATTTTTAATTTGTGTAATTTAAAAATCTGTTGCATCTTCTTGCAGTTGGATTCTAAAGTGTGCCATTTCCTCAGGCAGGGGAGGGGAGCCTTTCCAGGTTTTAGGCAGAAGACAGAGCTCTCTTATCAAACCAGTGCCATGCTGGGTAAGACCTGGTGCAGCCCATCTGGATCAAATTAGTTTTGACTTAATTCTTTTTTCCACTTTTTTTTTGGCAAGAGCTTTGGTATTTCATTATTAAAACACAAATTTGACTCTGCTGTAATTACCCAGCTTGACAATAATAAATCTTATAAGCAGGTTAGCTGTTTGCGTGCTTGAAGTAATGATTAACGTTCATTCACACAAAATGTTGGGGCCAGAGTTTGGTTTTACAGCTCTGCATTTGGAAGTCTGTGTAAGAAACTGAGGAAGGGGGGGTGTTCCCCTGTGGTGCCTGTTCCAGTGGGAGCAAACAATGCAGAGGTGTGGTGTAGCTCTCAGGTGAGGGGTGGAGGTTGCTGCGTGGTGGAGGCAGCTGGAGGCAGCAGGCATTACCTGAACCCTTGAGGGAAGGCTGTGGTGTGTTTTTCTTTGTGCCACTCTGTGACCATAAACTTCACGAAAATTTATAGTTCGAGCTAATACTCCTCATGCCTGGTTGATGATCAATGAGTTGTTAATTGGGGAAGTTATAGCAGAATCTGCTTAGTTTGTGCTGCAAGCAAATAATTGCCTGCATTGTTTGCAGCAAAACAGGGCCCTTGTTTTGGATGGGACGTGGCCCAGCACAGTGCAGCAGGATGTTAATGGAGCCTGCTCTTCCAGCTCTATGACTATTAGGCTATGGCTATGCTACTTTTCTTGGCTGTGCTACTCTCCAGTCTGCCCTGCACAGCCTGGGGTCTTATGTCACTAATTCCTGTAGTGTTGGGCTGGAATTCAGGCCTGTTCCCACTGCTGGGCTAAGGGTTCCCTGACAGCTGGGACAACTCACCTGGCTCTGGGATAGCTGGACGGCAGGGAGCCTGGATCTCCTACAGACATCATTCCAGTGCCTGGCTGTGACACAGAGAGGATAAATATGGACACAGGTCTCGGTGAGGACCAGCTGTTTAGCCTAGTTTGGGGATTAAACTGAAGTGCCTTTGCTGTGCCACGAGGAACAAGAGAAAATTGCTCCAAGGGGCAGAGCTATCCTCTAGATTTGGAACTGCCTTTTTTGTTTTGCCTGTGTGTGGACCCTGTCATCTGTAGGGTTTATAAACAGAGGATAGGGAGCCTGAGTGGGAGCAGACACAGAGCCATGGGAGTGCCAGGGACACGCTGGATTCTCTCCTCTCTGCCCTCATGACCAAAGGAGCTCTAGAGCTGGATTTGTTTCTGCTTCTCACAAATGTGTAATAATCATGGTGGAGACAGTGAGGATTCCAAACACAGGATCCATTGACAGGTTCCTGGCAGCTGTCAGTGGCACAGCAGGGCAGCTGGACCACCGTCATGCCTGATAACCAGCAGCAACCTCCTGACTGCTTGCTCTGGCTGGGTGAGATCATTAGGGAGGCACTTGGAGCGTTCCTGAGCACGGAGCTGCCACTGTGGGGAAGCCTTGAGCCTGAGAGCTGCAGATCTGTTACTGCAGGTGCCTGGTGGCTGTCTCAGCCTCTCAGTGCTGTGTCTGTAACACTGAAGGTGAAAAATTAGCAAGACTCCCTTCATGCAAACAGTGGGAGGACGTCTGCCCCTCCCAATTCATGCAATATGAGGAGCAAAGGCAGAATGTCAGATTATTAACAGGACAGGGTTTTGTTCTGCTTGCCTGCCTGACTCCATGCATTTCACTGAGGTCACAGATTTCTGTGTGACAGGGTTTATCTGTTCAGGTTTGCAGGTGAGTCCTCCAGTCATACCTCTGAGGTGAAATATTGAGTGACTCATCTCTGGATTTTATCGACCCTACCTCCTTTGGATATTTTTTACACAGTGCTGATTCAGGCCAGTGAAGTCCTGGGTGTGGTGGGTGCTCTGCTATTTGGCTCCTTGCTCTCAGAATCCTGGCCAAAGGCATGCTGGACTCAGAGTGTGGCAGAGGGGTTTGCTGGCTGTTCCCCAGCTTTGCCTGAAGGTGGCTGACCCTGGAACAGCAGTTTACAGCTGATGGCTTTTGTTCAAGAAGACAGGGTATTTGTTTAAAGAGGAGCAACCATGATAATGCTTCAAAGTCAAGGAATTCATTTCAGTGGGAAACAGGAATGTGACATGGAGAGCATCAGTGTGAGGCTCCCACAGCAACCACAGCAAGATGCCTCCGAATCTGAGAAGCTGCCATTCATCTCCTGGAGGCGGAAAGGAAAGGGGTCCCAAACCCATCCTCTCCAACCTATTTCCCTCCCCCATCTGCAGACCCCAAAGATGCTCCTTACGTTTCCTGCAGAGTTTTAGTTATCAGATCTTCAAGTCAAATGGAAAAAAAGAAAAAATAATAACTGTGCTTCACTGAGGGAGAAAGAAAAAGATAAGCTATTCAGAAATATCAAATGCAAATATTGGCTTGCCCCATCCCCCCAGCATTGGTTATTACTGAAAAATCAAGGAAGTTTGAAATGCACTTTGCACACAGACTCAGCATAAATAACACTACTTTGCATTTCATCAACCTTATTTTCCCCATGGGTTCTCTGTCATCTCTCATTTAGGCACCACAGGGATGATCAACTTCAGAAAAAGGTTGAGATGAAAGGTGCTAAAATATAAGTGGGTAAAAAAATTCCTAGTACTCAAGAGCAATCCAGAAAACTTTCTACTCCACAGGTGCACGAGCACTGGGGGTTTGAGTTGGGTGTTTTTTTTCTTTAAGTAAACTTTTCTGTATCAATAGTATAAAGATTTTATGAAGTCACATTTTTCTTTTAGTGTTTAGCAACAATACTTGGTATTGTCTGTGACACTAGATGTGATCACTCTGAAACTAGGAATTTCTGTGCATTGAAGGGAGAGATGAAGGGAATATAGTAGTAATTTGTTATTTAATTTTTATTTCAAGATATATTTATATATCTTTATATTTATATGCTATAAACTACTTACAACTATTATCTGCGAGAAAACAAAAAAAACAAAGGTAAAGATAATGACATTCAGATTAAAAGAATTGCAGTAAGACAGAAGGGCAGTTCTGTGGCTCTGGTGCCTGAGGTGGGATTCTAATCTGAGTTCACCTTCCATCTTCCTGTTTGGCACAGTGAAGCCTGTCTCTTGTGCCCTGGTTTCCCAGTTGCTGAACGTGGGTTGCAATATCCCATTCCCTCAGGCACTGACTAACCAGGCAGTGAACTCCTCACAACTCCCGAGGTGCCCCTTGCAAGTCCTGCCTGGTCGAAAAGGAGGACAAAAGGGCAGAATTAAGTCCAGGACACAGCAGAGAGGGGGGCAGAGAGGGGGGCAGAGAGGCAAACAGAGCACAGCCTGACAGCCAAGGCAGTAACTCCGGAGGAACCCCCCAATCCTGAAGGAGCCCCAGGAGCTGCTGCACACAGGAGGTGCCTGTGGGGTGGCTGAGGAGGGAATGGGCCCATGTGCTCATGGAGCACAAGGAAGCCTTGACTTTGAATGGGACTTATGAGAGAAAATACAAAGATTAGTAACAGTAGACAAGTGATTAAAAAAACCTTGACAGCAACAAAAAAGGAGTAAGTTGAGATCAATTCATATCTTTTCAATTCAGTCCGGTACACATAGATGTGCACAGAATAATTTTGGGAAGGGTGGAGTAATATTTCAAGTGATAAATATCTCCACTTTTGTTTTATGTGCAATAATCTTCTAGAAAGAGACATCTGAGTAATACAGCAGAGCTAATCCACTCATGGTTGTCACCGTACTGCATCCTGCAGAGCAGATTGATATACCTCAGTGTATTTACATTTTTCTTCTTATTTGGCTGTGTGTTTATCCTTTCACAGAACTGTGCATTGTAGGTGAATATGAGGTGCCTTTGGAAACTTAGAGGTGCAGAGAATTACTCGGGTTGCCACCAGCAGGTTTTTACACTTTATGGCTTCCTTCTGTATTGCAATGGCTTAGGAGCAGCTTTCAGACACCCATCGTGCAAAATGTTCTCCAAACAGGTCATGCAGGCTGTGTTTTGCATCCCCTGTTACAGCTGTAGACGGTGCTGAGTCAGGCACTTTGCACAAGGCCATGGAGTTGTAGGTAAGCACACACCTCCAGACCAGCACCCTGCTGAGCTCCCAGCCCTGCCTGAACCACACATGGCCAGGGAGGGTGGCAACCAGTTCAGCAGCTGCTTCCCTTCCTTCCTGCTCTCCCCTGCGGTGTGAGGAGGGTCTGCCTCACACAGGTGAGCACAGGGAAGCTGCACCCTTTCAGGTACCTGCCCAGCCTTCACTAAAGCCAAGCAGAAACCCTTGGTTCTCTGAAGCTTTCTCAATACAGTCAGATGTTTAGGTTAGAGACTAGATAAGAACAGTTTAGCAGCTGATTAAGGGAGATGGTAGTTGTGATGTTGCAGGATTGATAATCCATAGTGTTCACATTATTGCTATTGTAGCAGTGTTGTGTTGTGGGTGTGAAGTAGCAGCATCATTTTCTACTGAGCTTGGCTATCTGTCATCTTGATTTTGTTAGCTGAATGATTAAATTAGGTGCTATTTTTAGGACTTTGCTGGTGTCTTTCTGTCAGAATGAAACTGCCATATGCTAAAAATATTCTAGGGAAGGAGAAGCTGTAGTCCTGATGGCCACTAATTCTGAGATAAATGGGAAGACTTTAGAAAGAGCGTCAGATTAACTTTTTAGCCACTAACAACAATTGTTGCCCTGCTGTTCACCTGGAGGAGCCAGTTCCATTGCTGAAGCACAGGGGAAGTTATGAAATGTGCTAGTTACTGTCATCATGACATAAAACAGAACTGTGCTTCCTTTCCAGAGCATTTTCCCCTGTGCATGATCAAACTGTGCTACAACCAGAGCATGCTCAGACCGTGAACTTTATTTCCTGATCTTGACATGATTTGGGGTCACAGAAGCAAATACCCCTGTCACCAAGTGTGGCCTGTATCCATTAACTTCAGCACTTTTGTCCTGTCCTTTCACAACCATATTTTTGCTTATGATGGTGCTGTTTACAAGGTTATTCTTCATGTGACTTTCTTCCCTGTATCTTGTCCTCAAAGGAGGTCTGTGCTTCATATTATGGAAGCTCTCATTCTTTCTTATCTACTGTTTGAGTAACAGCTTTTAATCAGTCATTTGAAATCACTGAATTCAAATCTCATTCTGCTACTTGTGCCCATTACATTGCTACTACAACAACCCCTGCAAGGTATTTACATCAGTTTCAGTATTTTTATCCCCATTTTGTATTGGGTAAATTAAGGTTTAAAAAAGAAACTGGCTTTAAGATCTTAATGGGCATCTGTGGTAGAGACAACTTTTAAAAGAGCTGAACTGTCCAAGTGCCTTTCTGATGGGCTCTCCAGCTGGTATCAGTTTTGGAGATTCCAGGCTGGATGGGAGCAGGAAGCCCAGGTGCAGATATATACCAGATACAAATAAGATCCATGTTATTCCTAAAGACTAAAATAATAAATGAAAATACTGGGGAAAGAATTAATCAGTCTAAAATTACTACTACATTTTCTCCTTCATGTGAACTAATGGTTCCAATTCCCTTTGAAGCCCACAGAGAACAATGGGCACTGATAGTCAGGATTCTTCTGCTAAAGTGGGTGCCGAAAAGAAGGATGAACCAGATGCTCTGAAAGTTCAGGGCCTTCTCCTTTGGATGAATTTTGACATGTTCATGGGAGTTGTTGGAGTACAGAAGTTCCCTCTCCCCAAGGTGAGGGGAAGCTCAGTGCTGTTCATAGGCAACAGGTCAGGTAGATCTGGAAGCAAGGCTCACTCCGCAGTTTTGCCCTTTCCTGTCTCCTTCATCTCCTTCAAACTACAGCAGCAAACAATTATGGAAAACCCAAACAGCCTGTGAGAAAACACAGAGCTGATCCCTTTCATTTAGCCAAGTATATGATTTGAAAACAAACAAATCCTTTTCTAAAACAAACCTAGTACAGTGATTTATTTCCAGAATTCTAAAGTGAAGTAGAAACCACATAAAAGCCTTGAGGCTGTGAACTGAATCAAGGGTAAGTTGTATTTAGCAGAAGTGAATAGATAAGAACAGGCAGAAAAAATACATTTCCATTTTTGGGAAGATAGAACATGTTTATATCCATAATGTTTCACTGACTTCTCCTTTTCCAAACATAGCACTGAGCACATGAGCAAAGGAACAGTCACATGTAGTCATTTTTGCATTAGCCAAACAATATTGAATTCCTCCCATCGGTGGCCCCTTGCAGCCCAAACCAGTGCAGGCCACGAAGCAGAGACCATGTGGTAGCTGAGCTGTTGTTTGGTTGTGCTGTGGTTGAGAGGAATGTTGTCACAAGGATCAAAGTGCCACTGTTTCACATTTCCCATTGTTTGCAGAGCTGTTGCTATTGAGGATGATTTCAGGCCTGTGGCCCAGAGCAGGCCTGCCCAGTGCTGGGCATTGTGCAAGCACAGCAGAAAACCCTGTGCCAGTTGTGTGGAGGCTACAGTTTGCACTGTGGTTTGGTTGCCATCATGCACAGAGGGACAAACATTTTAACCACATCACAAGCATTTCCTGTCACTGGGAAGCATTGGTTCTATGGGAAACCCTTGTCCAAAGCAACTGCAATATCAGCGTGACTTCAAAAATCAAGCGTAAGGCCACCATTTTGAAGTGGTCTAAACCAAAACAGCAATGTTCTTTCATGTGAGCTGCAATTTTGGCCCTGAATATTTGGCCTTAATTACAATATCAGAAGTAAAGAAGTTTTCATCATGGGGAGTGTATGAAAAATTACAAACACTTTGTTTACACTCTTTTGCTGATATTCCTCCCAACTCTTACATATATTTGACATCATCTTTGGATAGGTATTCATTTTAGATAATACTCCAGGCATGATCCCAGGTCAGCTAACTAATGCAGCCTGGCTGATGGTAATGTGCTGAGCAGAGACTGGGAGCTGTACATTTCTTCCAATAAAACCTCTGTCCTCCTTTCCAGGAAAATCCCCACCACAGGGTCAGATTTATTAGGGGAGGTCTCCACTTGCTGTCATGTTTTTAGAGGAGGGTGAAGGGGCTGTGAGGATGAATTCAGGTACTGTCACTGCAATCAAGGAATTAGATTTTCTCTCTCTCCTCCAAAACTTATTTATGGATTTGTGGGACGAGAGCAGAGTGTGATGTAGGAAGCACAAAGCAACCTGAGACCGCCTCAGGTAAGACCAGATATCAGAGGATCCTTGCTTTCTGGGTTAGTTACTTCTCTCCCGCTTGCTGCACACATTTTAACTCAAGGATAACAATTCACACATCGTCAGAATGGAGTTTGTCATAACCAAAGACGTAAGTCCGTCAGGAGAAATCCTGACAGAAGGAAACTGTTCCTGAGTTCACCTGTCATCATAAACAATTCACACTTCTCTGGACTCTCAGAGCTCTCTAGCAGTGTAAATGTGGTGGGAATCTCGTGCTTGTTGCTGACATATGGGTGTTTGTATCAGGGAACTGAGCAGCTGCTCACTGATTGCAGCTCTTACTGCAGCATTTCTCCATACAAAAAGAGGGGAGGATGAATCTGTGGCTTTGACTAACTAGGGAACCTGGAAAGATAGAAGGATACTTGCTAGATCCTAAAATTGTTTTGCACAATGTATCTCTTCTGATATTCTAAAACTATTGGGGTATATGTGGTATATTTACATATATCAATATATATAGGCACACATATCCATATGCACACACATATGCACATATATGGTAGATAACATTCCTATTTCAAGAGACATGTAGGCATCTGTCAGCAGGACACTCAGTTCACTACTAGTCCAGATATGTTGTTGTTAACAGAGACCAATTGATTGACCAAGAAAGGAAATGCACTAAAAATTAGTTCTCTTTTTAGCTGTCTGCTTGGTTTCATTTTTAAGAAGGAACAAGTATGAGTTAGAGGTTGTATATTAAAATTTATATTTAAGATTATTAAAGCTTCTTCACAGACTGCAGATATTAATATCTAGACTGGGGTAGCAGATAATCTCCCAGCAGGGAGTGGTGTTTGAACTATGAAATGTCAGTGTTCAGTTGTAGAAAGAATGAACTCAGGGCTTTGTAGATCCATGTTGGAAAGTTTAAGTTCTTACTTGTGAATAAATATAAAATATTAATTATTGAAGGATATTTTAGAGGGGATGTAGTCTGACAGTGGATGGTTGTAAAGCAGCTGCCCCCTGCCTTCAGAGGAAACACGATTATAAAGGAATTGTAGTGGGTAAAGAAAAAATGTATCTAATATATTTTGAAATAAAAATAAATCCTTAGAAATTAGATATGGCTGTCAATACTCTGAGAAAATCTCTAACCAAATTAATGCCATGATAAGTATATTTGTTGTGGGTTTAGTGGACTTTTACAAGGGAGGCATGCCTCAGAATTTGTAAACACTATTTATTAAATCTGATGGAGGGGAAAATTTAACCATATGGTGGTAAAGCATGGAGGGAGCATGCTCTGGCATGCAGAGCATTTCATTAGCAAAGTTACTGCTCTTCCACAACACACTCACATCCAGGACTGGTGTCAGGGACAACGTCATTCCTTTAATAGATAGTTTGGTAAAGTTAGAAAATGGGTTAATAGCTGAGATTGAAAAGAAGGTGACAGCTGAAGGTTCCCTCTGGGGAGGAGGGGAAGGGGAGGTGGTGGCAGCCCATCCCATCCCATCCCATCCCATCCCGTCCCATCCCATCCCATCCCGTCCCGTCCCGTCCCGTCCCGTCCCGTCCCGTCCCGTCCCGTCCCATCCCATCCCATCCCAGCCCATCCCAGCCCAGCCCAGCCCAGCCCATCCCATCCCAGTGTTCCCAGCC
>NW_020955661.1:39011-40845 GCF_003031625.1 Empidonax traillii | reverse complement strand
TCTGCCCCCCAGGCCATCAGGAGGGATCCCTGGCTGGAGCCGCCCCAGCAAGAAGTGCTGGTAAGCACAGAGTCGACCTCTCTGTCACCTCCTCAGGGAAAGGAGCTTCTGCGTTTTTTTCAGCTGTTCTTCACCTGTCCCATAGTCTTTCCTGGGCATTTTCTCTCTTGTGCATTTACAAAAGCCTGCAGCCCTTTCCCACGGATGCCATGGACACGTGCAGAAGTGTGGGGGCCTTTCTGTGGTTGTAAAAGGAAGAAAGGGAGAAAGAATGCAGTGGAGAGGCTTCCCTCCAGACATTTCCTCCAGGATTTAGCCTCCAGTTCACCTCCTTTCCATTTAACCTGCACTTAACCTTCGTCTTTAACTGTCTGCTTGTTTACAGACTCCCAGCTTGTCACCCTCAGTATTCCCTTCAGCAGTTGCTGCTCTTTATTACATCTTGCTTCTTCCTGCACCAGAACCCCATTTCTTCCCAAAAGCAAAGAGCAGTTAGTTACTGAGTTGAGCTGGTTTTGGTATTGTATAAGGAGAGGTTCTTAGAGCTGTTGATGTGATTCCCAAAACCCACATCCCACCAGTTTCCTGTCTGTTATTAGCCACGGAGCCCTTTTTAAACACAAGGTAATACAGACAGACAGGCTTGTGTTGTATTACGTGTGCTTTGCTTGAGGAATATTTCAGCACTGTATCTTGTTCTTTACTGGAGGATGAGGAATTCATAGCATTTCTAATAATTGATATTATAAACTTCCATTTGCAGATAATCACAGAATGGGTAAGATTGAAAGGACCCCACAGTGGGTCATCTAATCCAACCTCCCTGCTCAAGCAGGGTCATCCCGAAATTCAAGATCCTAATTCTTGTAAGAATGTCTTTAGGGAAGGCCTTGGTCTCCCTGGGTCCATGAGCAGTGAATACATTGGAATTCAACTACTGACTTTTAAATCTCTGTTTTCTCCGGAGTGTTCTGTGCCTGTACTAAATGGCAGGGCAAGGCTATGTTCCTAATTGATTCTGTAATTTCGAATTCACTGTCTAAGTGGTGAAGGTAAAGAAAAAACGGAAGTGGAGAGAAGCACAACTTTGCCTAAGGCAATCTGCTGAAGATGGGGAAGAATGAAGCACTAGATAAAAGAAAATAAAAATTGCAGGTATTAGAAAATTGGCCAATGAAGAGGTCTTGTATTCCAGTTGTAAAAGGAAGGAAAGGGCTTTCATTCTTTCCCAGTTTCAGTGTGCTATCCTGCAGCTGTGCTCTGTGTATTATGGTATATTATCAAGTTTGAACAGTAATTCTACATGATTGTTCCTTAAAAATTGCTATTGATGCTTTTGGTTAACTCACCTTTTCACAGCTCTCCTGCTACATAGTATGTGGCTGTGAGGAGAATACTGAACCATTCTCAGGTTGGCTACTGCTTTGAAAACTGTCTCTGTGAATCTGGAGAGATGACAGGAGATGGTCCTTCCATGAAATACTTCGTAGAGATCCAGGAAACACATTAGAAATTGTAATACAATTCCTAAGAAAAAAAAAAAAAGGTAAAATTGTGAGAGTAGGATTGTTTGTTTTCACTCTAAAGCAAAGCTCTGGGAGGTCTCTGACTGTGCCAAGGACACACTGGGGCAGGCACAAATGAAAAAGTGAGATGAGAGGCTTCCTTGGTGCTCTGGGTGGGATGGATGGGCTCAATATCATGGCTGGTATTGGAAGGAGAAGAGAACATATGTTGTCTACTAGAAATGAGACTTTTGTCATGAGTAATACTGATGGTTCCCACCAGCAGGTCAAGCCCAACCTTAGGTTGACTAAGACTATGTTGGTCAAGG
>NW_020955661.1:10565-35817 GCF_003031625.1 Empidonax traillii | reverse complement strand
CCTCTGCTGTGTCTTGGATGATGCTGGGATGGAGAAAGCTGTTCCCACTGAACGGTTCCAGCTGATGCAAGCCCTTGTCTGCCCAGAGATCCCCATCTGTGTACAAATGAGCAGTGACAGACATTTCTGGGGACAGGAAGTTAACTGGCAAGTTACAGTGAACAAAGAAAGTGGCAAACCCCTTAGAGGTGTGTTTATTTTTATTCTATTAGATGTCAGACATATAAGTGACAGAGAATGGCTTTTTGGAATAGAAATTTCTAAAGCAAAGAGATATCATCAAGGGCTGTTTCTTCCATTGTTGTTTTCTAGGCAAGGCCAAAATTTTAACAGCTCAAGATGTTTTGAATTAAAGCAAACTCCACTCCTTTCCTTTTCTCATCCCACTCCATCTCTCCCCCCAGTCACTATCTAGATCACAGAAATGCTCACCATTGCCTCTCAAAGTAGTTGGTTTTTTTCTGACAGGCAAAAAAGTTACACTTGACTGCACATTGTACTGAAAAGACACTACCATGTGTTTGCACTTTTCTGTTATTCCATTTTTCCCTAACTCTCCATAATATTCCTAATTAACCCCAAATTTCAATCCTTTTCCACATTATGTAAGAATCCAATTGATATTCAGTTGAGTCCCACAGAATAACTTCATGTCTGTCTTAAGTATCAGCTTGATACCAAAGTAAATTTACCATTAAAATGATTTCCAGTCATTTTTTCTTTGCCTCAGCTTCATAGTGAAGGAGGACTTGGCTCTTCGCAAACCAAGTGCTAATGGAAATAAGGTGCCAGCTGTAAGTCTCTTATCCCAGATGAAACCTGTCTTCTCAGGCCTCCTCTATGAAGATGAAGACCCCAAAATCCCAGAGGAATTCCTGGGAAGATCTGAGGAAGGCCACCTGTGTGGATGAATTTGCCCCAGAATCAGAGTGACTTTTCTTCCCTTTTTCTCATGATCTATATTCATTCTGCCTTACAAAAAGTACCTTTGAGAGAAATTATTTTATCAGTTTTTACTCTAAGGATCCATATCAATCTCTTTTTCAAAGGAAAAGGCTAAAAATTGAAGGCCTAGGGACAAAATCACCTTCCTAAAAGAAAACGTCCAGACACAAAAAGAAGTCCAGTGAAGACCTGATATTATTGCTCCCTATTTCCCCTGCAGTTGATCCAGTGGTGCTGGGAGCAGTGCAAGAATCAAAGTAGTCATTGTACCTGTGAGTATTGTAGGGGATGAGGTTCAAGGCATCACTCTGCTCAAGGAGATGCCAGGGCTCCTGGACTGGGATCCTGGATCTGGGCATGGTTTGCATGAGCCCTCTGCTAACCTAGTCCATCTTTCTCTGGCCCAGAAATTATTTTTTTTTTTGTAAGTCAGGATGTTCCAAGGCCAGTTCCCTCCAAGTATCTCTCTCTCAGTTCACTGTCCAAGAAAGTCCAAGTTTTGGCTGAAGCTTTTCCATGGGTGAGGCCTTTTTTGCCTGCATTGCCTGATGGATGAAGTCACAGAGCAGGCTTTCCCTTCACCACTTTGAAGTGATGTTGGTGAGGGCCAAAAAAAAAAAAAAAAAGTGGGAGATTAATTTTCTTTGGGGGTTCTCTCTCTCCGTCAAATCATCTTTGACAGGGCCAGTTGTTCCAGCACGTCTTGGGGGAGGGCAGATGCACACCCAGCCCTGCCCAGCATGGGCACCTCTGCAGCCTTTCCACAGGGAACAAAGCTATGGCAGTGCCAGATCGGACTGACCTGCTGTTTGAGGAGGTTGTGGGATTTAATTAGCCCTCAGAAAAGCACTTGGTGATCTTGGGACACAAAAGCACGACTGAAGTATCTCTGTTTCCATCCTAGTAAAATCTGCCTGAAAATGAAACAACCATATGGCTTTCCTGGTCAGCATTTGTTGGAGCAGAATGCTAATGATGGAGGAGGGAAGGATATCGGTGCTGTTCCCTCCCTGCTCAGGCTCGGGGCTGGCACTCCGGGGCTGTGCCCTGTCAGGCTCCCCGCGGGGAGCGGCACCGACCCCACCCGCGCCACTCCAGCCACGGCCCTGAGCCCACAGAAGGCTCAGGAAGGAGCTTTGTGCTGCAGCTTCACACGTGGGAGTGAAAGAATCTCCCTCCCCCACGGCCCCTCATTCCCGACAGACAGGCTCTCATCGCGCTACTGCAGGTCCTGGCAGTGGCAGGGGCTGCTGGTGCTGCTGCCTGCCTTGGAGGAGAGGAGCTGGAATCATCTGCTCCGTGTGGTGTCCCTTGCTGGACAGAAGAGACAGAAGTGAGTTGCAGGGAATGTAAACTGAGTGAGCATATTGCAGTTGCTGGACACAGCTCTGGTGGGTCTGCTTTGGCTCCGCTGCTGATGGGCACAGCCCACCCTGCCCAGTGACACCGGCCCGTGTGTCCCTGCTGCCTGTCCCAGGGTCCAGCCAGGGAACAGGCTGTGGCTGCACAGGGTGGCACAGGGGATTTCTGGGGCTTTTCCATCATAAATTTTTCTTTCTTTACCTTTTTCCCCTCTTCCCTTCCTGTGAGCAGATGAAACATGCACTTAATTTTCAGGAAAGTGACTGCTGTGGTAGCAGCTGTGGGAAATCAAATGCACAGCAGGCCCCCATAATTCACAATAATTTTGTGTAGCAGTTTCCGATGATGTGATATCAGGTGAAAATTATCCCTGCTACTTTCTCATGTGCCACATCTTTGAACTCCAGCCTGCTTTTCCATTGGCATGTGTGCCTAAGGGTACCAGATTATTGACAGGGGAGAAGAAGTAATATCATAGATTTAGTTCTTAAATCTTCCTTTTAAACATATTGCTGGGGATGCACACAGGGTGTTGCTGGAGCCTCAGCAGCAAAGACCATTGTTGTTAGCCCTTTTATCTCCACTGTTTGTATTTATACAGACTCCTTTGCAAAGAAGTACCCATTTTGATCTATTATATTTACCCACAAATGTGATAGTTACTTCTGACAAGATAAAAATGATAATGATATCTCTGTGTCACAGGATTTTATTTCAAATGAAAGATCTAACGGAGCATATCATGTTTTATTATTGTTGTAAGTTCAGTTATTAGTATCTGAGGAGAGGCACTCTCCTTTCCCTGTGTCCATTCCAGTGGTGTGGCTGGATCTTGGCTCAGGACATGGGAAAGGAGGCACATGGCTCCAGTTGAATGTACCACTTAACACAGGCAGCGCAGCCCCTCCTTTTCAAAGATTCTTGAAAACACTCTTGGAAAAGTGGGTACAGGGTACCTGTTCCCCATCAGCCAGTGCAGACTTAGAAGACACGAGACCTAAAGGTCCACATCTCCTCAGCAGGAAGGGGAAGGCCTCCAAGAATCATTTAACCCAGGAGGAGCTTTGGAGTGTGTTGTGATGAAAGCAGGGAAGCATAAAGGCTTCTCTAAAGGGCCTTAGAGGGCCAAAGGGATGTGCAGTTTCTTGACATCTCATCAAGGGGTCATTTGTCCTCTGCTGGCAGGACAGCAGGACCCTGGGATCAGAGTGTGAGTGCCGTCATCAGCATCAGATCCCTGGGTGAGGGGGGCTCGGGAAGGGAAGGAACGTGGGATTGTAGTTACAGAAGATGTTGGTGAAGGGTGAAACTTATTGCAATTTGAGACATCATTTCCATTGTTAGGTATCAGATGGGGCTGTTACAGCTTGGTATGAAAGAACGCTTAAATACTGATGATGAGTCTGCTAAGTGGAACATTGCCTACACCGAGAGGACCCCGTGAATCTGGAATATTTAATGTAATCAGCTGGAACATAATGCACAATATGTACAGCCTTGTTCACCCTGTGCATTTAATCACTGCTCTCAAAAGGCTATTACCTGCAGTAGCACTATGCCAAGTCTAAAGTTGGGAGCAAAAACTCCACTTCCCATGGCAAGAGTGCAGAAGTTCCTCAGATGATTTTAGTTCCCTGGTTTCAGAGAACACCTTACTGAGGTATTGTCAAAAATAAAGTTGTCCCAATAGTATAGATTTAATATGCAAATAAAAGCACGAAATACTGTTTATCTGCTGTTACTGGCTTAGTTACTGTTGGGAAGCCATCACATGCATTAATTTAGGAAATAACAAAAAAAAAAGTCACTAATTTGGAGACACAGGGGAATTCCTGCTTCTTCTACAATTAATTCAAAATATCAGTTAAAGATTGCTTCATTAATATTCTTTTTTCCTACTTCTCTTCTCTTAAAGAAATTCCCTTCCTACCAGGATCTTCAGACAACCCTCGCAGACCACAAAGTGCTGCCATGAGTAAAGTTAATAGTGAGCACAAAACAGGCCAAATTAGAGAAAATAGTCCATTTGAAGTTTTAAGCTGAAGATCAACAATCAATGGATTCAAGAAAGAAAGAAGCCATCAATGCACTAATGATCTGGTACTTGGGAAGAGAGGTATGTCCCTGACACACCAGGTGTGTCAGCAGCTTCTGCAGTGGCAGGGTTATAAGAGCTGATACATCCTCTCATGGACACATGGGTGACAAACAGAGTGATACCAAGTTCAAGCAGCACTGATAGAATGAGCCCAACCTGAATATGCAGAGATCTGTGAACTTGTGGCTTGCTGTACACAGATGGCAACAGTTCCAGTGGTTAAACCCAGATACTCCACATGGATTCTGGCCCTGGCAGATTTATCCAGGGACTCAGTCTCACTCAGCCAGTGTAAGGCAGAGGAATAAGCCCCAGGAGCACCTGCAAGCTCAAGTCAGTGTAGAGGGATAGAGAGGGACAGGGACACTGAGAGGTCAGCTCTGCTCCTGCAGTGGCCCTTGAGTTGCTGTATGAAGGAGTGGCTCCTGGATGAATGCATTCCAAGGATGGGTCCCTGGCAGTAGGAATTGACCAGCAGTCTTGAACAAGTGCTCAGTGCATGCCTCAAATCCTGCCTTTTCCCCAGCCTTGCTGAGAGAAGCTGGCTGTGGGTGGGTGTTTGCAGTGTGTATTTCTGAATTTAAACAAAGGCTGTTGAAGCTTTGCTGCTTGCCTGAACTCCCTGACCAGCTTTCCATGCACCAGCACCTGGGCACTTGTAGGGGACGGACCCACAGTGCTCTTAGAGCACTTTTTAGATATTTTGTTTTGTACTGAAATTCCATAACCCCCAAATTAGGTACACATCTTAAGCCTGGACTAAATCAGTGAACAGTACAGGCACCACAGCTACATGGGCAGCTTTCCCTGGCTATGGGAAATGATGGGCTTGGAGAGAGATGTGGGGGAGACCAGTAGTGAATCTTTTTCCACTAACAAAAAAACCCCTGAACAACCTTCAACCAACATGAAGGATTTAGTGGCCAAGCCACAGACCCCCCTGCCCCCATTCCATATCTTCTGAGTGCTTTCATCAGTGACCAGCTGACTGGCTGTGTAACCCAGAGCCTGCTTTTATTTACTACACTAATGGTTAATAAAGAAAAGGATGAGATGCAAGAAGGCCATACTGCTACAGCGAAAACTCAGAGGTCCCCACAGAGATACACCAGTTGCATTTTCATTTCCACTGGTGCTGCTAAACACCACACATGGGAAGAAGCACAAACAACCAGAGAACTATAGCCCTGTCAATAAACTATAGCCCTGTCAATAAACTATAGCCCTGAAAATAAAGCCTGCAGAATAATCCTGAGTGTGCCTTTATTTAACTGCCATAGCCCTAATTTCTTGCTTGCAGGCAGACACTGTAAGCATGGCTCAGCACTGACTCATCACGTCAGATCCCTGTACCAGGCAAAGACCTTAAATGAAAGTGCAAATCCATCAATATTTTATTTCTCCTAAGAGCATGGCAGTGGGCATGCAAAGGTTTATAACCAGTCTCTGTCTACAACTGGTCTTTAAAGGAAGGTTTTTGAAGAGCTGAGCCAATATGTTCATCCAGAGCTAAATGCAAATAGCTGCACTACATCACCAGTGCAGGAGGAAATGAGTTCACAGAGAGGTGAAACTGTGCCCCACAAACCACTGATCCTCCACACATTTCTCAGGTGTGCTAGAAGTAATCTCTCACCCTCCTGGACAAAAAAGCTGAACAACAGCAAATGACTGACCCAAATGAAGGTCATTCTTACACTGATTTGGGGTCTTGTGATTTGCAAGCAGTTGAACCTGGCTCTGTGTTGGACAGGTGCCTGTGACAACACCTCTGTTCTTCAGCTTCTGAGCTGATGTTCAGCCCTGTAAACACCCACCCATAGGCCTCTAACACCATTTCAAAGGCATGAGCCCTTTCAGAAAGCTATTTCACTGTCTGTGATAAAATACCCCCCTCTTTCATCAACAAACTCCCTTCCCCTAAGCAACCCCACTGCCAAATCACACAGACCCCAACACAATCAGCCCGTGGGCTGCCATCACCCAAATTTAGAGCATTAGGGCTGGGGGAATGGGAGGGAGGTGTCCTGCCCACACTTGGAGATGGGCTGGGAACCAGCAGGACCAGACTGGCCTTTGTTTTCTTTACAGGCAGAATTGAAGAGATACATTTAGGAAGAAGAAGCTCTAGGATTAAAAAAAAAAAAAAATAAATCCAGAAATGGAAGGGAGGGGAGAATACAAAATGCTCTGGTTTTAATCAGGAAAAGCAATTTAGTGGCAGTTTTCTGCATAATTCTGCTGAAGAAATAAATTATGCAGAAGAATGTGCTTTTCTCCTGAGGCTAAAAAAAGAACAAGTGGGGCTCAGGGAAATGCCTGGGACTTACATGTGTTTGCTATTTAGCTGCATTTTTTGACAATTCCTTGTAGGTTGAATGTTTTATCCTGTAAGCTTTAGCTCTGAAATAGAGTCCTGACAAGAGTGCAGCAGGAGTGTCCTCTCACATGGGAGAATTTAGTTTTCTCTTCTGTGGTGTGGGAGCATCTCAGAAAAGCCTTTCCTGCTGTTTCTGGGGCAGCTCTGCCCAGGGGTGTCACTGAGCCTCCTCCCCCAGACCTGCTCACTTGGGTAGGTGTGACTGTTCTTTGGGATGAACTTGCAGGACATGGGAACCCTGTCAAAGACAGATGAAGACTGAGGCAAGGCTAGCTTTCCATTGCTATGTTAAAGGAAAACAAATGCTGCAGTTTTTATTTCTTGGACATTTTGTGCAGCAGTTTCCAAACCCATGACATGGAGCAGTGCTTTTCCTGAAGAGAATAACAAAAAAACAAAAAACAAAACAAAAAAAACCAAACAAACAAGCAAACAAACAAACAAACAAAAACCAGGCCCAAAACACTGAAATTTTGGATTCCTTAATGGGAAGAACTTAAATTTTAAGATTATTTATTTTCCACTGAAATGCCTAGGTTTGGGACTTTGGAGCTCAAAGCACTTAGTTATATTGGAAAGCCTTTATTCTAAGCTTTAAAATATCAATTTAGAAATCCTTGAGTACAAGAGGATCCTCATGAAATACCCTATCAAAGTTTTGTCCATCTTTTGTTTCAGCTGATTAAGCAGGAGTACAAAACTGGTGCATGAGGTGGGTTTTGCAGAAGAGAAGAACATAATGAGAGGCAAAACCCAGACTTTATCCTCCAGACTTTTGAGTTTTCTCACGATACACCCAGCTTCAGACATTTACTGAGTCCCTCCTGCTTAGGCCCAGGTGGTGTTTAGGAATTAGGAAGAGCAGAGTTTTCATCAGGGATTCTGAAGTGTCTTGGCTGGGGCTGTTCAGCTGCTGACACCCTGCTGACAGTGGGGCTTGAGGGGAGCAGGTGGCATCAGTGACCTGGGGACTGCAGGTAAGAGGCCCTGAGGAGGACATGAGGGCAGGAATGGAGATGAGCCCAAAGGCTCTGGAGTGCAAAGGTGTCTGGCTGAGGAGAAACTGGATTTCCTGTAGGGACTTTCTTCCCCTGTGGCATTCCTGCCCTGGAGCTTGTCTGGGAGCCTGAAGGATGATCTGGGGCTCTGTTCCCACCTGCTGAGGACGTGTCCCTCTAGACTTGGAGGGTCCATTCCCCATCTCCTCCTTGGTGCCGACATCTCACAAGTAGCTCTGCATGGCTGGCACTGTTTGGAGGCTGCTGTGGAAATGGATAGCAGGCACCCTCAGCACACCAGAGGGGAGGAATGCTGCTGAGTGAAAACCTAAACCCTGTCTGAAGCCTTCAGCAAGGAGCAGGAGATTCTCACAGAGAGGTTTGCTGGTGTCTCCTGTGGTGTGTGGAGGAGAAGAAGGGATGGCCAGACAAGGATGGGAGGGCAGCAAGCAATTCCAATCTCCTTTCTAGCAGTTAATTCCAAACTTTGGGCAGGTCCCTCCATTTCTGGGAAGGATGTAATGTTACCCTGGGGCAGTTTTATCCCAAGGAGGTGCAATACCGCCAAGGTAATTGATATTAGGACTTAAAGTCCTCAAGCCACAGGTGCTGTGGAAGATCCTAAATATCTTTTTATGTTTGTGGCTACACTGGTGATGTCTTTTGTGGGTCAGGGGCTTATTTAAAAGACTGTGATTGTGAGGAGATATATAATTTAATTTAATTCCCTGTTTACTGTGAATTTGATGTGATGATGCCTCACGACTGCTTTATGACAAAGAAGACATGCATGATTACAGTTCACAGCCATCTCACACTGGAGATATGAATATTTTTCTTAGTGATATTACTGTGGAAATCATAATGCACAAACTTCTTCTTGTTCTGATGGCTGCAGTTGTGAAAACTGTGTGCTGCAGTGAAATCCCACTCTCTCTAACCATGAAAGAGCTGTGTTTTCTATAGCAGGGGACTCTCATTTCTCTCATTCTGTATCTGTTTATAGTGACTGATATTGAAAGATGCAACCAGGATCCATGGCAGTGCCGTGGAGACCGGCCTGTCCTTGGAATAATAGCCTATTTTGTGAGCATGGTGTTAAAAATGTAAGAGACAGAAACCTTTTCTGCCTAAAACTGGACCTCTGTTCTGTGAAGAACAGTTTATGCTCCTTCATATACAAGGAACCCACCCCCAACTGAAGGTTGGAACTAGATGATCCCTTTGCAACCCCTTGGAATTCTATATAAACTGATGAAATTCATATAAAGTCACTGAAGGAAAATCAGTATTTTCTAAAGGAAAAGTGAAAAATAAATTTAAAAAATTCCTATTTCTTATTTTTATGCAGAGATTTTGAAATGTCAGATCCAGTGCTCCATGTCCAGACAGTCTGTTCATGTTCTTGGGTTTTCCATGACCATGTTCTGCCGCAGAGGCTCTGGAAGGGCTCGTTTTTGGGACAGCACCTCAAGCCGAGCACTTTCTGGCAGTGGGGATGTGCACAGACATGATTGGTACTGAATCAGCTCACTTTTAGGGCAATTTTCCCCTTGTCTTTCCTCCATCCCCAGCCCGGTTGATTTGCCTAATGGAAGCTGACAGTAAACCTCAGCCCTGATTGTCAGATTTCCCTACAAACCTCAAGGGAAAGAGAGGAAGGCAGACATTTGAGGAACAAAAATAGCACACATAATGAGCTCCCTTATTTAGCCAAACTGCTTTTTTAATAATCTTCTTCTTCATTCTCTCCCTTGCACAGACAGACACACTGAACAGGCGGCAGCTTCAAACAATAGGAGCTGCTTTGGGTGTGGAAGGGACAGGGAATAGCTGATTGATAGCTACTGCTGGCCCCTGGGTATTGCTTGGTGCCTCTGTGGAGAAAGCTTGGAAAAGCCATTTGGGAACAGCCTAAAAAATTATCTCTTCCTTCTTTGGATTTTGTTTAACATCTAAACCCCCATCTCGGACATGCACTTAACATGCTGTCCCTCTGGCATGTGCTCAGGCTGGCACTCTGATCTGAGCTTTGGGCACAGGGACAGCTCAGGACACTGTGCTCTTTACATTCAGACAGGGAAAATGTTTTTTTCCCCAAGGAAACCTGAAAATCATCTTTAAAGCAGGCAAAAAGATTAAGGCAAAGCAAGCAAAGGAAGTTATCCTTCATGCACTCTTTAGAAGCTGGACATGACCGTTTCTGTGTGATGCTACATTCTACAAAATAGTCTCTTGGAGGTGGGTTGTGGTTTTTTAACTCTTCCAGAAGTGTAGCTGACAACAAAGCAAGCTTCTTTATTGACTTTCCATAGGAAAACATAACAAAAATAATATGGAAAATAGAACAGTGTCATATAGGCTATCATCAGATATGGTGGATGATATAGAGTTTGATTTATTTTGGGATGCATCTGTTCTACCTCCCAGTCTTTAGAGAGGACAGAACTTTTACAAATAACCCAGCACTCGAGATGATAAACTCTACTTTCAGCATCACTCCCCTATTAAGAAGGCTTTCTTTACCTTACTCTGCACTTGCTCTGGGGTCTTATTTTTTGGTAAGCAGAGGAGGAAAAGACATGGCACACCTTTTATAGCATTTTTTGCCTAGAGAGGTCCCAGCAGTATAAAGTACTTGAGCAGTGGAGAAATGCAGCTTCTTCAGGGGCCAGGCTGACTCCCACCAGCCATGTTCAGGCTCACACACTGGTGCAGCAACTGGCTGTTGAACAGTGTTTGTAGTTATGATTTTGCTCTTCCTACAGGCAGGCTTAATTTCATTGTCAGTTTTGCTTAAAACAAAGAAGAACTTAAAAGGAAGACTAAACTTGTCTATTAATTATCTAAATACTTTCAAATGAGACTGATCTAAAGAAGCAACTGGTGTTTTATCCCGTGGTTGTTCAGCTCCTAAATAACACTGCCAGCTTTGGCTGTGCACGAGGGATAAATGATGTCTGAATGTCATCAAATGTTAGACAGCCCCAAATATATCCCAATAAGTTGTCTGGGTAAGGGAACACAGAGATGAGGTATAGTACATTCCCTGTTGCCTCAGAAATTTAAATCCATTTTTAGTATGTATCTTATATTCATCTATATTCCAGAACTGTGTTATCTTTATTTTTGGGGATTCATGTTGCTTTCTGGTGCTTTTAGTCTATAAAACCAACCCCAGATAGATGTTTTGTCTCAAATATATCAAATCAGCTCCTTCTGAATCAGGACAGGAACCAGATTTTCTGTTCAGCCAGGTTTTTAAGGTAAGGTACCCAGCTCAAAACCAGGCTGGGGTGAAGCCAAATGTCATTTTGAAAGTGTTTCTATGCCTTTATGAGCGAGTGATTTACCAGTCTCACAAGAGCTGTTATTATTAGTTAGACTAGGTATGTGTGCAGGTGATGTTGAACTTCCTAACGCTTTGAACCTATACTAGTTTGTGCTTTGGGAAGCTTGTCTTAGTCATTCACCAGCCCAGACTTGGAAAGAATGTCCAAAAAAGTAGAGCTTTTCATAGCCCTTTTATCTCTCTCTTCTTAGCAAATGTTTTTTAAAAAATCGATTTTTCCATATCTGTCCTTTTCTGCCTACTCTGCTTCCCTGTTCTGTCCAGTGTCTTCCCTTCTGGTCAGTCCTGCACATGGGAAATTATAAAACAGCTCCTGAGCTACTTCACCACCATCAAGATTCAACTTTCTACTTGCTGTGATACGTAAAAAAAGACACCCCCACCAGGTCCAGGTGAGCAGAGTGCACATTAGACCTTGCCATCCTTGTGCACTGCTTTACCTCCTGCTGGGTTTGTGGATGAGTCTCCCAAGTTTGTTATTGAAAGTGGAAGAATGAAGTCTGTATTTGTCCAGCTGAAGTGAAGAGGAAAGCCCTTCTCATCTTCTTAGCTTGTGTTACCCCCCCTCACCCTCTTTGCCTGTGTGTTGTTTCAGTCCCTGTCAGACCTATTACACCCTGGGAGATGCTGCATTTCCAAGGGTCTGAATGCATTGCTCTGTACTGGGAGATATAATTACCAGAACAAACGCCACCCATGTAATCTCCTTCAAAGAGCAGGAATCTATCTGTAAGCCACTGCTGTAACCCAATAGGGATGATTTTACTGCAGAATACTGGGAGAAAAAAGCCCCCTTTGGAATCCAGAAAATAACCAAATATCAAATTTGATTGTCAACTCCTTTCAGAAGTTGACACGAAGACTGATGGTTAATAAGCACATGTTCTTCATTTGCATTGCAAACTTTAAGTGCAAACTGCAGGCAGCCATCAAAATAGTCAGTTCATTATTTTGTTGGTTTTCCTTTTTCCTATTTTCTACCCATGGGAGAGAAACTATATATCAATAAAGGAATAGTGAGAAACTCTGCTGGAGGACAGCAAGATAACAGATTGCAGTACATATCCTCAGTTCCTGGGTGGGTGCCAGGTTAGTGCCTCACACCAGCTCAGAAAGTCAATGGACAATTTATTCTGTACTAGAAATAATTTTGCTTGTTTCTTGTTTTTTTCTAGCAGTGTATTTACACACACACAAAAGTGAATCTCAAATTCAACAGATGGATGAGATCATAAAGAGAAGACAGGCTGCTAAAAAAGGCCAAGAAGCTATTGTCTTTGATTTATGGATTTGTTCCAGTCTGAGAAACTCAAAGAGTGTTCTTTGATAAGAGCCATAAGTGATTAGAAAGTAATGAACTATGGAGAAGGGTCAGAAGATGGTGAGATTAGATCTTCATGACTGAACAGGTCATGAAGATGAACCAATCTGCATGAAATGCTGCCTCCATGTCAGCTTCTCAAAACTGTTGAATTATTCCTGTTATCTTTACATTTTGCTTCCAAAGAGCAAGATACGAGAAATTAAGTAGTCAAAACCAGAGACTTTTTCACTTAATGTTTTATTAACTTCTGTATGTTTGCAGTTTACTTAAAACTTGAGCAGGTGACCATTTGCCTTTTTCACCTTCTCAGACATTCATGTTTAAATAAAAAATTTCCAATTCTTAGGTTAAATTCAAAGTCTCTTTTGATCTCCCAGAGATTTAATCATTGAAAACTCTCAGTGAAAGGGAAAACCATTATTCCTACATTAGACCTAAGAAATAGTATTGCAGGTCTCAAAAGTCTTCAGAATTTTATCCTTGTCAAGTATAGAAGATCTCATAATAAAATCTGTTTATTTCAGTATCTGCACAGTTGAAAGTTTCTTACTCCACTTGCAATTCTATCAAGAGGATTTCAAGCAAAAGTAGTTCTTAGGAGCAGTAACAGTCTTATCACTGATGATCTGGGGATAGAAGTGAGGCAGGATTAGCAGTAGTGCCTTTCAGCTAATCATCTACTGCACTCCTCTATCAAAAGATAATGCCAAGCAGCCTGTGATGTCTTGGATTATAATTCTCTGTGATTAATATATGGAACCTCTAGCAGTTACCTTGGAGTGTGGAGTTAAATGTTACATACTGAGATCAGAAGACGCTGTCCAAGGCCTCATTGCATTTCTTATATTTTTAACCAAGAATAGATGAAGAACAGTTATTTTCCCTGTTTTCTACTGGGGACACAATTATACCACACTGTACTTGTTCTTTACTTAGGAACTTTGTATAAGAGAGAAGAGTTTGGTTAGATTGCCTGAATCTCAGGGGAGTTGCCCCAAAGCCACCCTCTGGTATTTTGATTTCTGGTATTATTTTAAGCACTATTTATAAAAAATACTTAGGACATCTATTTGAGTAACTTTGGTGCAATCAGGGTGCCAAATTCTGTAGGCTGCTTTGACAACCTCAGCATATCTGCAGGAAAACATCTTAATATAATGGGTTTATTGGAGTTGAGTGAAGAACAGTGTAGTGTATTAATGAATATTTCACAGATCCTTTGTAATATCTTATTCTATCTTTGTAAAATCTTCAGATTAGTAAAACATTGACATTTTTCAGTGTCATTTGGTCAGACACTCACTTCTGTTACATGATAAACTCATTGACCCCTTCACAGCTGTATAGTCAGCAAGTTATTTAGAAGATTTCAGCACTGAACAGCTAGAAAATATCCTCATGGATGTACTAGAAGAACTGTGTTTGCTGTATTGAGGAGTCTTCAAATTGATAGTCTTTGAAATGATTTGTAAAAACCAGTCCTCCCCTCTCTCTTCTCTTCTAGTCCCAAGCCCAGGACTCTCAGAACCACCACCTGTTTTCTTTGGCCTGCAATACTTTGTGCTTCACAGGTCTTATTTCACCCTTTCAACTTGACTTTGATGCAGCTACAAAGGGCAATGTGTGTTGTCTCCCAGGTAGGAGCAGCATCCATCTGTTTAAAAGGAAAAGACCATGTCTGTTCTTTATTGCAAAAACTAGGAAGTGAGAGCTTATGGATTTCTCGTTTCCTTGAAAAGTGAAATGGCTCCATTTCTCTGGCCACATCCAGCCGTGTAGATGTGATTTCCCTCTGTCATGTGATCATTCAGATTTGCTGTTTGCCATTGCCAGGCTCAGAAGATCTCAGCCACCCGGGGGGAATGTGCATCTTGGTGCTCAGTTGGGGTGGGATCGCAGGATCTATTTGTGTTTGTGTTTCCTGGGGGCAGCTTTGTTCCATCAGATTAAGTTGGGATTCTTTCCAGTTGAGGCACCTTGGTGCAATCAGATATTACAATTATTTGTCTCATGCTAGCAGTGTGCTGGGAACTTTAACTCAGAGCAGAGCTCTCTGTGTTTGTCTCATATCATATGGGCCATTTTTGCTTACCGGACTCCAGCAGTGCTTGTGCAGGAGAAATTACTTGGGAGCATTGGATTTTGGCCAATGGATGGAATACAACACTGGAATAGATGCATAAAACTTGCCCTAACTCTTGGGCAAAGATTCATTGTGGAGTTTTGGAGGAAACTTTCTGGATTTCCATCAGCACAAGTCTGGGTTTTCTGGTTTGTAAAGGATCCTCAAAGAAATCAAAAACAGTTTCAGGAATGAGTTGCAAATGGATTGACAAACAAAAAAGTCAGTTTGCAAATCATTGTTACTTCAAGCTTAGGCCAAAAAGTCCAATAACTCTCTGTATCCCCAAACTGTTGTCTATGAACTCCTGTTGAGACAGTCTATCTTCATCTTGGATAAAGTTGAAGAAATCACTTGAGTCATGATTTTCATTCCGGCCCTCAGAGGAGAACTTGGCCTGATTTGGATTGGAATTTGTTTCCTATAAAATGCTGGGTATGTATTTAGGTTTGGTCTCTGGTGACTGGGAACTGATGTATGACAGAGCATTCCTATCCAGCTGCCTCAGAAGGCCTCGAGGGTGTTGGTGGGATCCTGGGACACTGGGTGCCTGTTGGGTCAAGCAGGGCCTCCAAAATACCCTAAGGTATCCTGTCAGGTACAGCAAGATTATCCTTATTTATTGTTATTTGGTTTACTTCAGTCTTTGATGAGACAAATTAACAGCATCACAGCCCCAAACCAGCCATCGTTAATGTTTGAAGGCTCCCCTTCCCCAATGGCACAATACAAAAAGCTTTGGTAATTACGCACCAACTCATCTTCAGCTGCACAGCTCTGCCTCCCCAGCCAGGGCTGCCAGGCTTTCTCCTCCCTCCCTACCCAGCCAAGTTTCCTTTCTAAGTCCTTTTAATTGGCTCGTTAGTGTAACCTGAGGCTACCTGTCCTGCTTGGCTGCCTCACTAATGAGGCTCAGCTGCCTTTTCTCAGACCCAGGCAGGCTGGAGAGGGATCTGTAAAAGCTGGCCATGTGGATTTCAGAGCTGCTCCCTCCAGTGTCCCAGTAGCCTCTGCAGCAATGGCACTGGTGGCCTTTGCACAGGCACACGTCTCAGGCACTCCTGGCAGGCATTGCTCCCCATCAGACAGGGACTTTGTCCCTAAAAACCCATCTGTTAATAGAACATGCACACAGAAGACACAGAGCACTGGCAGTGGGACTGCTGCTGAAAAACCAAAGAAAGGGCCTTTGTGTGAATTCACAGGATACAAATACTACTGAGAAACTGATACCAGCAAGAACAGAAGTAAGTTCAAATAGTGCTGAGATTTCTAGCACCAGACCCTGACTGCTGGTACCTGTGTAACACACCTTTCGGGTGGCACAGGCTGCTGGGGAACCCTGGCTGAGCTCACTGCCCAGCAAAGTGGGGATGGTGACTTCAGAGACAGTGATACCTTCCAGACCTACCTGAGGGGCAGTTACACGGCAGTTCTGGCAGCACAGATGTTTGTCCTTCATCAGCCACATCAAAATGGGGTCAGTGGATCTGTTACTGTATTTTCTGTGCTCCCTGGAGTCTCGAGGGCTGTGTAGTGAGGAGCCCACTTGAGGCTGGCCAAGCCAGGGCTCCACATTTCTTTCTCCCCTACAGCTGCTCTTGGAGAACAGCTCTTCTGTTCATTCAAGACCAACAGTGGAAGAGGCTGGCAGAGTCCTGGGAGCTGTGAGCCAAACCCACAGCAAGCAGGCTCAAACAAAAGCAATTTTTTTGCTGGAAAAGGTTCATTCCATGAACACTGTTAAATAGCTTGCAGCAGCCACTGCTTCAATTTAAAAATATGAAGTGGGAGGTCAAGTGCTTGCTTGGACTAATAGCAAGACTTTTTCATAGTAGTGTAACAGAGAGCAGTTAAGAGCATGAGATAATTTCCTTTTGTGTTGTTTGGTGGTGGGAAATGCCTCTGTGCTGCAGTCATGGAAAGGGCATGTGATGTTGGGGTTTGTCAGAGGAAGGCCATCTTCCAGGGGAGAGGAGGTATTTGTGCTGGCTGGCTCTGTCTGAAGCAGCAACGCTCCAGTCAGTCCCATCCAGGAAAGGGGAACTTGAACCGAGCGAGGAACGTGCTGTAAGAGAGGAGACTGGAGAAGTTTGGCTTGTTTAGTCTGGCAAATCACAGACCAAGAGACAAGCTGATTGCTGTCTAAAAATACCATATGGGAGTAAGGAGCAGTGAGAGAGGAATTCACTGACTAAGAGCAAAACATACATTAACCATTAGTTAATCTAGCGTGGAAATAGGACAGTGTTTAACCATTAAAACAAGAAGGTTTGGGAACAGAACAGCATTCACGTCAGAATAACAGAGACAAAAGGCATTAAAAAGGCTGTTTAAAAAGGCATCTTGAAGCATGGGTGAAGGAGATGATGTGATGTAGTGGCCTCTGCCATCAGGGCATGGGACTCAGTCTCATCCAGTCTCTGTCAGCACAGTGATCCTGTGTTCCCACATAGCCATTGCTATCATCATCCTGGAGGAAATGTGCCCTGACTGAAGAGTTGTTCCTCAGATGCCTTCTGGTTAATCACTGACCTGTGACCAGATGCACCTTTGAACCTGAAGGCAAAGAGCACTTGCTAGAGAGAAAGGAAGTTTTTCCAAAGCCTGGATGTGCTGTAATATAAATTGGTGGTTCCTACAAAGGGCCGAAATTCAGGGAGGTGCAAAGAGTGTTTTGATGCAGAATTAAGCTGCTTAATAAAAAGTCTTGGAAGAGGTATAAATTCCAGTGCTTGAGAGTATAGGTGAAAGTATGCTAAATGGGGATTAGGCTGAAGCCTTGAGTAGAAGTAGGAGAATAATATTATCCCTTGTTTAGCTCCTGCTTAGTGCATCTTCAGTGAAGCACCTGACACAGGAATTGGCAGGGAGAAGTTTTTGGATTACATTTCTTGAGCAGCATCAAGGTCCCCAGGGGCCTGTTATTTCCAACTCTTTCACTCTGTAGCAACCTGGAAGTTATACAGGGCAGGAATTTCATCAGTTTTTGTGTTCCAAGGGACAATCCTGTATTGCTCTTAAGGAAGCTAGAGCCTATCATTTGACAAAAAGTAATTCTTTCTCTTCCTGCCTGCCCTCTGGGGCAGAGGCTTTGGTTCTCACTGTTAGAGAAATATGCACCAGCCAGATCTGCCCCTTCATCAAAGGTGCCCAGGCAGGAGTCTCTTCATGCCCCAGCTCACAGAACAGGGATTAGTGGTTGGCCTGAGTACTGACACCAGAAATTATCTGACCGTGGCCTTCAGATGAATCGTTACTAAAAGCCTGACCATGAGCTCCCAGGAGCAAGGAACAAACCCCTGGCTGCCAGTGTGCTCCTGGAACAGCTTGTGCAGCACTGCTGGTGTTACCACCTGCTCACCGAGGTGTGTGCTCTGCCAACCCCCGCGCTGTGTCCCTGCTGCATCACCCTCTGCCAGGGCAGCTTCCACTGATGAGCCACTCTGCTAAATGGCATGCAGAGCTGAGCTAAAGCCATGACCATTTCCCTTGGATTTTATTTTGGGGAGTTCTGAGCACATCTGGTGCCCCAAAGGCTAAAGCTTGCTGCTGCCTTTTGGGAAATTCCAGTGAAAAGTAATATCTCCAGGAGAAGACAGCAGTCACACAGCACAGCACATCAGGCACTGGCTTTCATCATCTCAGCAGGCACCACTAAATCACAGAGCACATCCTTTAAAACAAACACTCTATACGGGCTTGTAAAATAACAATACAAAGTAGATCTTAAATTTCCCTGGTGTCAAACCAAAACAGTTGTACTGGCAAGACTTCAGCTTTTAAGGTGCACACTGCGTGGAAGTGTCTTGCTGTGGACAAGACTGGAAATATAGTCGCAGCATTTCATGGGGAAGGGACAAGTTTTCCCCCTTTTTGCAGACAGGAATCACACTGAAATCATGAAACAATTAACTCCATGGGCAGGTGCTGATTTCAAGCTAAGGTGCATGATCTTCACCTTTGCCAATCCCTTGGCTTCATTTTCTGAGACGTCCATGGAATGGGGAAGGTGAAAATCTGTAAGGAAATTTCATGAGTGATTCCCAGTGGTTGGTGTTGCTTTTTTTTCATTGAACACTAACACCACTCTTTGCTGTGCTGTTGGCTGAAAATGCCGTGTTTGGGATATAAACCCATCCAATTTCTAATGTGGATTAGTTGCAGTCATTTTCAGCCGGATAAAATATCCTTCATTTCTATCCTAATCTGTTCACCAGCATTGCCCCTAAAACTTGTGTGACTGACACCTTTGTCTGATGGACACAGACAGAATTCACTTCCCCTGTCACCTGAAACTAAAGAAACAATGACATTATCAAATTGCAACAAACCAACTGCCCCAGAGTTCCAACTCTGCATGGTCACATTTCCTCTGAGCTCTCTTAAGGTGTCCCTGTGTGCTCTGGACACTGTGTTGTCCCATGCTCCACTTTGGTGGGTCCCACCCTCAGACAGATCTCCCTCCTTTTCTCCTACTTATTCTGTGTTGCCACTGTAAAGATTTGGGGCTCTTACAAAGAAGGGGTTGACTCTTCTGTGAATACCTGCTGCTGAGGGGCAGGTGGGCATCTACAAGATTAGAGCACACAGCCACATAGTTACTTGATCACCTTGATAAATTGTGCTTAATATTATTTATTATTATTGGAAAGTTCCTCTTTCTGGAATGATGCTGAACAATTTACTGTTCCAGACCAGTTCTGTTGTCTGGTAATCTGAATCTAGTCACTATACTGCTTTTCTCATGTTGAAATGGATTTTGCCATTGACATGCTGGGATATTAGATGGGCATGGACTGTTTTGGAGTAGCAGCATATGAAAAATCCTCTTGTGTTTGTATTACTTGGTGGCATTTTTCTATTCATTCTTGTTCTGTATAGGTGGTGGAGTAGCACTGAGTAGCCTCAGGGATGGGTGAAGAGTGTATGAGAACAGATCCTGAGAAGTGTAAATTGAAAATGCAGCCCTAGCCAAACCAGCATGACTTGGGAATTATGCTTTCCTTAAGAAAGAGTAAATATGGGATTTCTAGATTGTTTACCTACAGCAATTAGTCCTGTATTGATAGAAGATTAATCACTTCTTTTTAGTGACTTCACTAAGTTTTGTTATTTTCCAGTACAATTTGATGAGTGGAATGGGCTTATCCTGTATTAATCAAGGAGAAGGCCCATCACAGTGCAGTCACTGATAAGCAATTATCATGTAAAATAACAGCAGTGAACTCAAATTGCCCCTCACTGCCCATCACTGCTCTGCTTTTTATAGTAATAATATAGTCCATTAAAACCTACAATCACTATAATGTTTATGCATTATTGGGGAGATAAATTGCATAATTCTCATTTTACAATTTAAATGTAATTAGGAGCTTACTAATGACTAAAACCTGAATTTGCTAGACTATCAGTTTTTCTAACACTTGCCAAAATTATAGGTAATTACTTAGCGCTTACAATAATTATAAGTCCATCTTTTAAATAATTAATGTGCACTTTCATGGTACAAAACAGCTAGTAATCAAACGACCTCTGGCTTTTACAGCAAGCCCATGCAATTAGTCTTATTGTGTAGGTCTATAGAAATGTACCCATCACAAGAGTCTGTTAAGTTGGCGGGCTTGATAGTGATGGCTGTTGCATTTTATGGTACCAGACAATGATTAACACACAAGGGCCTTTAGAAATGTGGGTAATGACAAAATCTGAGTGCATTTCCTGAGCTGTGGGATGCAAATCCAGAAAAGTAATTACAGGTGAGAGAGGTTTGAAGTTAAGTTCTTTCGTCTCCTTCAGTGTCAGATGTTCTGCTGAGGGGATTTTTCAAGTCCATTCATCTTTTGCATCCTGAGATCATTAGCCCAAGAAGGAACAAGCAGCCTCTCGTGGGGGGGGTCTGTGTGGTATTAAAACAATTACTGGATTTTGTGATAGCACCTTTCACTGCTGCTCTAGGGTGGGTGCTGTAGAATCACAGAATCATCACGGCTGGAAGAGACCAACAAGATCATCCAGTCCAACCCTTCACCCACCACTGCCACAGTAACCCCCTGAACCACTAAACCCCATCACCTGGTGAGATCCAGGTGCCTCTTGAACACCTCCAAGGATGGTGGCTCTACCACATCCCTGGGCAGCCCCAGTGCAGAGTGGTTTTCTAATATCTAATCTGAATCTCCCCTGTCTCAGCTGAAGGCCATTTCCTCTGGTCTCACTGCAGGCACAGCAGAAGAGACCAGTCCCCACCTCACCACAGCCTCTGTTCAGGGAGCTGTAGAGAGCGATGAGGTCCCCCCAAGCCTCCTCTTCTCAAGACTAAACAAACCCAGCTCCATCTGCCATTCCTTATAAGATGTTTTTTCTAGACCCTTCATGAGCCTCGTTGCCCTCGTCTGGACACACTCCAGCACCTCAATGTGCTTTTTAAAGTGAGGGGCCCAGAACTGAACAGAGTGCTCGAGGTGCAGCCTCAGCAGTGCCAGTGTAGGGGGATGATCACTTCTTGGTCCTGCTGACCACACTGTGCATGGCACAGGCCAAGAGGTCAGAAGCACTGCATAAATGGCTTTTTCTCCATCTCAAAATTTAATGGGGTGTCAGTGGGAAACAGGTACCAGGCTTGGGAAGCCCACAGGTGACTGCTCACCAGATGCATCTGTCCCAAATGACCTCAACTGCTGTGCTTACCATTACCACGAGGTGAAGCTTTCTTGAGAACCTGGAGCTTACATACAGAAACCAGAGGGCACAGAGCTGGCTTGGTTGGCTTAATAAGAGCCCATGTGCCTGAAAAGTTTTGTAAATTCAGCCCTGTTTCTTAGAAATGCAGCATGTCCTCTCACTTTTCAAAGTCCAAATAAAGCTAAAGATGGTAACAGCAGTGATTCTGGTATTTGTTGTCTCCTCTGCAAATCTGTGTCCTAGAAAAAGTTTTATGATACTACTTTCTAGGAAGAAGCAAAACATAAGGACAAAACTAAGCAACTCTACAGAAAGGACAAAAATCAAATCTTAAAATGAGTGTCAGCACTTTTAGGGTAAATGTCCAGACGTCAGCAGTGGAACTAGCACAGTGTGCTGGGCTATAACTACAGCCCTGTCTTTGCAGTAGTGTAAGTGAATCTGGTTTTGTCAAACTCTTGCTCCTCAGCTCAATAATCTGCCCTTTGCCTCAATACCCCACACCGTTCTCCTCCCACAGCCCCAACCCTGTAACCAGGCAGGGTGAGGGGTCCCTGCCCTCTGCTGAGAATTCCCCATCCCTTCCAATCCCACCTGCAGCACCAGCATGTGACAACAAGCAAACCACTTCACGTGTTTGAACCCCAGTTTACCTGTTTCTAAAATGAGAATTACTGTCAGTTTACCTGTCTCTAAAATGAGAATTACTGTAACAGTTACCCAGCACACCGGGGTGATGGGAGGATTAATTAATGTTTACAAAGTCTTTTAGGTCTACAGATGAAAATTGCTACAGTATATAAGTGCAAAGTAATTATGATTATCGTTACTTTCATTTGCATGTATAGACTGTAATTAGCTGTGGATTGTATTGCATTGACTTTGAATAATTTAAAAGCTCCCTTCATGAAGGTGTCACTTTAAATGTTTTTCCATTTTACATTTAATAGTACCAAGGTTTAGCTTCTTTTTCCCTTTCCTTACTCTCTGATAATGATATATCCTACACAGTTGGTTACTGGAGCCCTGAATATAAAGTAGTGTATTTCTCATCCTGTTTTCCTCCAGAATAGAATAGAATAGAATAGAATAGAATAGAATAGATTAGAATAGAATAGAATAGAATAGAATTCTGTGCTGATTAAGGAGCTTATTTAACACTGCAGGATGCCCTGGCAGGTCCCTCCTGTGCTGGAGAGAGCCTTGGGCTCAGCACACCATTGGTACTCAGGGAGTACCAGTGCATTTCTTAGGACAACTCCAACTGCCCCAGTGATGGCACATATGGCAGTGGGGATGGCAGTGATGCTGTAGATGTAGCAGTGGTTAAGAGTATCCATAGCTCTTGTGACAGCTGTGTTGACTGCCCCCTGCGTGTTTACTTTGTGATTTCACTCCTTATTGAACACAGATCACACTCATTTTCTCCCTTCTCTGCACATCTTTCAGCATAAAGGAGTAAGGAAGAAGGAACAATGTCTAGAGACTCCTCCTCTGGGCTTGTGTCCTTTCAAATACTTCCAAAGTGTCTATTTAAGCCTTGTTTTGCAAGCCCCTGTGTCAGGTGTGACAGGCACTCACCTTTGCTAGACATACCCTCAAGGTGAATGCAAGAATAGTCCTTGCAGTAATTCCTGTTCTCTTGCAGCTGAACAGATTTGGGGAAAAGAGATGCATCCCCAGACTCAGCTGCAATTACAACCAAGTTCATGTACTCAGAACTGGAGCAGTTCAGTTGGGAATATGGGTACCATGGAGATCCCTTTGTAGTCTAGGGAAGGAGGAGGACAGGCCAGTGCTGTTTACTGGTGTAGGAGTTACATTGGGAGCCATGCTGTGTAAATTCAAGTGCCTCACTGAAATGCTTGGTCCTGATTCAGCATATGTGCCATGCCTTGGGACACCCCTCATGTCCCCTTTTGTGTTGGTGGTTACTTTGCATCCAGTCGAGCCTCATGCATGAGATGTCTGCCCCTCTGTCCTCTCAGTGCAGCAGCTAAGAAACAGTAGAATATGTCCAACCAAATATTCTCATGTAAGTTTCTGATTCCTTAGTTTCATAGTCTGGCCTCCTGACTTTAGCTGAAAATCTTAGAATCATCAGAGAATCATAAAATGGTTTAGGTTGAAAGCAACGTTAAAACTCATCACATTATAACCCCCTGCCATGGGCAGGGACACCTTCCACCGGCCCAGGATGCTCCAAGCCCCTTCCAACCTGGCCTTGGACACTTGCAGGGCTGGGGCAGCCACAGCTTCTCTGGGCAACCTGTGCCAGGGCCTGCCCACCCTCCCAGGGAAGAATGGTGGAACACTATAGTACTCAGCAGCACACCTTGGGATGGCTTTCTGTGATGACTTCAGGGTGTGTCAGGGGCTGCAGGGAGGGGGCAGAGGATGGCCCAGGCTCTGCTCGGGGGGGCCCAGCAATGGCACAAGAGGAACGGGCAGGAACTGATGCCCAGGAAGCTCCAGCTGGACAGGAGGAAGAACTTCTTCCCTGGGCAGTGCCCCAGCTCTGAACAGGCTGCCCAGGGAGGGGCTGGAGTCTCCTCCCTGGGGATATTCCAGAGCCCTCTGGGCACAATCCTGTGCCCTGTGCTCTGGGCTGGCCCTGCCTGAGCAGGGAGGTGGCACCAGTGACCCACTGGGGTCCCTTCCAGCCTTACATACTCTGTGATTATGTGACTTTGAGGTAATGCAGAAGACCACTTGAATTTTTTGTGAGGGAAATGCCCTTGTTTTCCAATGCTTGAGCTAAATTTACAGTTGACAAGGTATCTGTCACTTCAAAGTACCCTGAAAAAACTTGTAGTGCCTACAGTTATATCTGAAAGTCATAATCTCCTGAAAATGAGGCATCTTTGAAACACTTTGAAAGGGCAGGAAAGTAATTTTTCCTTGTTACCTGCAGTAGATAGAACAGGGAGGTTTAGGCTTTACACTGCATCCAAGGAGACTCCGATTGCTGCTACAATAAACACACAGTGAGGCCGGGAACAGCAGGGCCTGCAGCCAGGGCAGGATACAGGCAAGGAACTGAGGGGATTGATTATAATGTATTTTGAAAACCTTTTGGCCCTGGAAGACAAGACTGATTGGGTCACTCACTCTTCGAGTCACAGGTTAGCTTCTAATCCCAGGACTTCCCCTTTTCACAGGCTGAAAAATGCATAATTTAAATATCAAGCCTGGGTAGAGATGTGCCATAGGGGTGATTCATGCAGCCTAAATTCAGGCATCTAAATGAAGGGAGCATGGAGCACAGTGGTTAGGGCCAGGTAGCTCAGAAGTGTTTTAGGGATTTTTTTTCTTTTTCTGTTTTGAATAGCAGTTTTGGGCTTTGGGACTCTCTATCTGGTTCTGCTGCCATCAATGAGAGACACCACTGAGCACTGCACTGAGCTCCCCAGCAGCAAAATTAGCTGAGGTCAAGCTGGTGACTGTCTCTTCTTCCATTATAACCACAGCCTGGGCACCCCTAATCTTTTAATCACCAATAAAAGAGAGAGTCCACAATGAAAAGCATTTGGATTTCTGTAGGCTTTTCCTGGAGTGATGAGTCAGCTTTGCAAAATGATAACTCAAACCCGAATCTTGTTCATTGATTTGAAATGACTGCAGGAAATCAAGTTATCCTGCAGGTCTGTTCATGCCAATAAGCTCTTAGTTTCTCCTCCTCTGCAGCCAAGTACACAGTGTTAACCTTGCAGGAAAGGTTTGGATATCTCCACAGCGTTGGCTAGAACTACTTAGCACTCTCAAGTGCAGAGATTGAAAGAAATCAAGAGTGTTTACTGTATCTGTAACTGTGAATCAATGGCTTGTTAATCTATGGAAGTCTCATTTAAATTAACTGTATCTGAAAGAATGAATTATTTTATGGTGATGGATAATGCACCTAGAGTAAGACATTATTACAGAAGATGTAGAACCTGGGAACACAGTGGAAGTAGTTCATTTGAGGAGACAAGGCTGTTGTCAGCA
>NW_020955661.1:6438-7587 GCF_003031625.1 Empidonax traillii | reverse complement strand
ATCTTCCTAGTTCAAATTTTGATCAATTGATGAAGCCTCTCTCGGTTTGATAGTGTTATAAGCAATTAATGTGTGGGATAACATGAGAAGCACGAAGTGGCCTGTCCCCAGGCCTTGCTGCCACTCATGCTGTGTGATTTCAGTCATTGCACACTTGTGCCTCGTGCTTTACCCTGAAGCAGAGCAATTTTGAAGGTTTTCCTGATGTCCAGCCTTGCCTGTGTGTATTGAAAGCAGGAGATCAAAGGAATGAAAGTGCTCCTTTAGCTAACACTACAGTGATATAAGCAATTAAAATATGAATTAATCTAAGCAAGATGAAAATTAACATTTTGAACAGAAGCTGTTGAAGTCACCCTGAGCTTGTTCTTAGTGCTGTTTAACCTGGGTGATTAAGGACACTTACACACCATTATAATTCCAAAGTGAAATTATAGAATCATAGAATTGTTTAGTTTGGAAAAGACTCATGAGATCATTGAGTCCAACTGTTAACTCAACATTGCCAAGCTGATCACTGAAACATGTCCCTAAGGGCCACATCTTTTAAATCCCTGCAGGGATGGTGACTCCATCACTTGTGGTGCCTGCTCCTGGGCACCCCGTTCCAATGATTGACATCCCTTTCGGTAAAGAAATTTTCCCTAAAATCCAATCTAAACCTTCTCTGGTGCAACTTGAGGCCATTCCCTGCCATCCTGTCGCTTGTTAACTTGGACCCCCACCTGGCTCCCCCCTCCTGTCAGGGAGTTGTAGAGAGTGAGAAGGTCCCCCCTGAGCCTCCTCTTCTCCAGGCTGAGCCCCCCCAGCTTCCTCAGCTGCTCCTGCTGCTCCAGCCCCTTCCCAGCTCTGCTGCCCAAACTCCATGGGAGAAATGGCATTGAGTCATTCAGAGAAAGGAAAAGGGGTAGCAGGAACAAAGGAAAGTGTGTTTGTGGTAGATTATGTCGGCCAGTCAAAGGAGGGGATTGTCCTGCTCTGCTCTGCCCTGGGGCGGCCTCACCTCAACATTGGGGCAGTTTGGGGGGACACAATGGAAGGGAGAGATTGAGCCATTGGAGAGTGTCCAAAGGAGGCCACGAGGATGGGGAAGGGCCTGGATTTGAAGGCGTGTGAGGACACTGAGGGCACTTGGTGTGTTCAGCTGGA
>NW_020955661.1:0-4168 GCF_003031625.1 Empidonax traillii | reverse complement strand
AGGGTGGATCTCAGCCAAAGGTTCTTCCCCCAGAGGGTGGTTGGCACTGAACAGGCTCCCCAGGGCAGTGGGCACAGCCCCAAGGCTGCCAGAGCTGCAGGAGGGTTTGGATGATCCTCTGGGGCACAGGGGGGGACTCTTGGGGCTGGGCCTGTGCAGGGCTGAGGGTTGGACTCCACGATCCTTGGGAGTCCCTTTCAATTCAGCATATTCTGTGCTTCTGTCCTTGACCATAATAATCTACCTTCAAAGAGGGAACTACGGGGTCAGGTCTGATACTTGGGAAGGACATCGTGACTTCTTATTCCCAGAATGTGCTGGAGGTGTCTGAGAGAGACATTTGGGCCAGAACCAGGGCAATCAAGGCATGGGGAGAACTCGGAGAAAGGCAGGGAACTAATGACAGGTGCAGCAAATGAATCCATGTCCAGACAGAACTCACTTGTACCTTTATTATCCCATATATACACAGAATAGGGGTCTGAGCTATCAAGCCAGGCCAGAAATTTATCTTCACACATACCACACCCACCCTCGCAGCTGCCTTCAGCCACAGAGGACAATCACATTCCAAGCATCTTTCCAGCTTGACCTTGTGATACTTTTCACACACACACTAATCGTAGCTCTGGCTCGCTCAGGACCACAATATTTTTGCTTTAATATTTTCTTCGTCTGTCATCCAGATGGCTGGTGGTGTCTTGTTTAGCTGTTCCTACAGACAGATGGGCAGGGACAAAAGCAGGTGTCAGCAGTGGCACACAAAAAGGCTCTGGGATGTGCAGAGTGCCTGCACACCAGCCTGCTGCTGAGTACTGCTTCAAGAGGAACCTTTAAGGAAGGGACCTGTTCCCCAGGAGCATTGTGGGAACCCTTATCCACACAGTCCTGAGTACTGTAAAAAGAAAAGCTGTTATTTCTGATTCCCTTGGAAAGAAAACCCCACTGGGATGTTAAAGCCCTTCCATGGTGTCCTGGTAGTGCAGTCCTGGGCAGATCTGGCAGAGAGATCTGACTGCCAGACTAGTTAATAATGACTGAGATTCTCAGGTTAAGAAAAGAAAGACTGGGGATTTGGTGGCTGGCAAAGCTGACAGCCATGTACTGTAAACTTGCAGAGAAACACTGCTGTCACAGCAGTGTTTCTCTGCAAGTTTACAGTACAATTTTTAAGGCATTTTCATTGTATGCAGAAAGTTTCATCCAATATTGGTCATTTTGCATTGTACATGGTATTCAAAACAGAAATCACTTATAAAGACAGGCAGTGTTTACTATACATGGCTGTCAGCTTTGCCAGCCACCAAATCCCCAGTCTTTCTTTTCTTAACCTGAGAATCTCAGTCATTATTAACTAGTCTAAAATATGTTCTAAAATATCTTTGCTGTGAACTGTTCTTCCTTTCTGGTCTATCCAGTAAATACAGCAGTGGGAGCCCTCAGGTCTATGGGAATAGTACCTCCTCTCCCCTGCAGAACAGCAGCACTGATGAGTGGAACTCACTGGACTCTGAAAGACAGAATATTCTTCACATTGAGGTACATTTTAGCCCTTTTATCCTCTCACAAAATCAGGATGGGCAGAGGGCTCATTACTGCTGCTGCTTGGCTATCCTAATACGAGTGAAATCATTTCTAGTGGTTGTTGGGAATTGCTTGTTGCAGTTATTAATATAATAAACAAATGAGTCCCATAGGGACCAGTAAAACACCAACGTGGTGTGTAGCAAGAGAGTACCTTTATTCAAAGAATCACAGCTTTTATAGTAGTTTCAAATGCTGCCACGTCACACAGGTAACTTCCTAAGCCAATCCCATACAAGCATTCAACAAAGCATGTGTGACAGAGTATTTAGAACTACAATTCCCAAGACGCCTTGCAGCACCTGCTATAACCACACCCCACAATTGCCAGTTCTGGAATGCCAAACTCAACTTTTATCAGAAGGAAACGTGTTCTCAAAGCTGCCATGGAGATTTGGTATTTCCCACCTATCCTAATAAGAAAACTTATTGGAAACAATAGTGCACTGGGAGAAGTAATGCTGTTTGTGCCAATAAGCTGCATGTAAAAATGTTTAATCGCTTTCCCTCAGCTCCATTACTGTCAGTAAAGATCCAATGCAGTTTCCACTGACATGTGAAAGCTTCTTTTTCACTGTAGCTAGTGCTGAATTAGTTCCTAAATAAACCTCTAGTCATCACTTGAAAGGACTGTGCTAAGTGTATTATAATGGAACTCATAATAAACAGATTTCCCTGAACTAATGCTATTTGATCAAATACATCAGGTTCCTGTGTTAACCACTGAGCCAAGAGAGGGAAATGGAACTGAAACATTACTTCTGTCATTTATGCACAGGAGTGAGAGACATACACTTTCTCCTTACAGGTACTTTACAGCTATGCTTAAATCAAACACCTTCTGTTGGCTTGCCCTTGAACTCTGTCTCCTTCATCTAAATAAGCAGAACTCTGTGAAAGAGAAATGAACCTCCGAGCTCGGCCTGCAAACTGTCGAGCACTCTACAGACTCAGCTCTAATCCTGCCATCAGGAGGGGTTTCAAAAGTTTAAATCAATTGTCTGTGGAAAATCAATTAGGAGGCAGAGAAGTTTGCCTTTGTGGCAAGTGGAACTGATTCAGCTGTGGAATGCTTTCTGTTCAGAAAGACTTACATTTGAGGTCTACGGCAGCAAATATCGGGAATGACTTTCCGCTCCATGACAAGCAAAGAACCAGCCAGAGCTGCTTGCAGACCACTGACTCGATGCTTCAGCTGGTGACAGCAGTTCTACTGTCATGTCTCTTGTGCTGACACGCGCCAGGCGTTCTGGTAAATTCACTGTTCCTCCTTCACCCTGTTATTTTTGTGAAAACATGAATTTGGTTGACAGTGCAAGTTACTGCAGCACATACAATAGCCCAGCAAACCCCCAGCTCGTAGTGATAAGCGTTTTCTGACTGGTGCACTTAACGCTTTCCAGAGCTTGAAGATCATTCAGAACAAGTAAGAATCTTCAGTGAAACAAGTTAGTGTCAACAGTGAGTAATTTGGTTTTACTATGCATCAGATATCTCCAAGGGAGAAGAGGCAATGCAGTACTTCAGATTATTATATCACAGGTCTGAACCTGTGTATTTTTTACTCTGAAAACCCAGAGTTGACTCAGTGTCTGACAATAGCTGAGTGTCTTGGCATTACAAATGAAAGATGGAAATGTGAATTGCTCTGGAAGAACAGCTTTGCCTTAAGCATCCACCAGTCACCTCTTCAGCTGCATTGAGCTGTGCCCAATCTTAGAGAAGAGGTGAACCGTATAAACCCAGCATCCAAAAGCAGTTTCTGGTCTCTTCGTTCACTGGTTTTCCTTCCTTCCTTCGTTCCTTCTTCCTTCCCTCCCTCCCTCCATTATTTCTTTTTTTTTCCTTCTTCTGGGGATATTTTTCAGAGTTGTGTGGTACTTTATACTACACAAGTGAGCAATAAAATCTGTTGTTAAATCTGCTTTAGTAGCAAGATAAGTCTTCAGGAGTCCTTTTAACAAAAAGTCAGTTCATAAGGGAAGGGTGGTTATGCAACTGAGGAATTTGATTATATTTCTTGCCCTCATACAGCCTGAATAGTGATGGAGGAAGAGAACGAGCAGAAGAGGATGAAACTCCACTGTTGAATGGTCAAGCAGTAGCAGTAAAGAGAGATCTTCCCTCAGAACCAGCTGGCATGAGTAACAAGAGGCCAGACTGAAAACCAGAGAAGACAGCTCACCAGGTAAGTAACTGGTCAGACGGGGGTGGTGGAATGAGTGAGGAGCATGTTGCAGTTTTCACTTTCTACATCTGGTGTTTACTTGTTATATAAAGTGGTATTGAGATGATTTTTAAACAATTCAGGTCCAACACCAAAACTTATCACAAGTGATTTGCTCTGAGGTTTTTCAGGTCAGCATCACAAAAATCCCACAGAAGCCCCTCCTGCCTTGCCACCTTTATTTGTAGAGTTGTACAGCAAGTGCTGTAATTACAAGTTGGTACAAGTTAAATTAATTGCCCCTAGTCTGTTTTCAGTGAGAAGCAGGCAAGCTTGGTAATCTTCTAACATGTCCAGGAAAGCTGGATGAGTGTGTAAGTGCACCCACGCATTTTATTGATTTGAGTTAAAAATTCA
>NW_020955660.1:471049-475155 GCF_003031625.1 Empidonax traillii | reverse complement strand
AATCTGCATGCTGGTCCCTCGTATTTTCATATTGTTATTAATAATCTGAGCATGAGGGGGGTGAAAGACAGAAGAGAAGGGATCATATTTTCTGCTGCACAGCTCTACACTATTGTAACTGAAGCACAATAATCCTGTTTGTAAGCAGATAAATGTATCTATACCAATCGCAGAGTCACAATTACTGAGGTTAGAAAGGACCTTTAAGATCGAGTCCAGCTGTTAACCCAGCAAGTCCACCACAAAACCATGTCCCTAATTACCACATCTACACATGTTTAAACCCCTCTGGGGATGGAGACTGCCCCACTTCCCTGGGCAGGCTGGTCCGATGCCTGACCACCCTTTCAGTGAGGAAATCTTTCCTAATATCCAACCTAAACCTACCCTTGTGCAACTCGAGGCCATTTCCTCTTGTTCTTTTGCTTGTTACTTGGGAGAAGAGGCTGACCCCCATCTGTCTACAACTTCCTTTCAGGTAGAGTGCAATAAGGTCCCCCCTGAGCCTCTTTTTCTCCAGGCTGAACCCCCCCAGCTCTCTCAGCTGCTCCTCATAAGGCTTCTGCTCGGGAGACAATCACTGCCCTGGTCCTGCTGGCCACACTCTTGCTGACACAAGCCAGGATGCCATGGGCCTGGGCACACACTGGCTCATGTTCAGCCACTGCCAACCACAGCTCTGGGTCCTTTTCCACAGGCAGCTTTCCAGCCACTCTTCCCTCAGCAGTGCATGCTTTCCTGACGTAATCGGTTCCTGCTGGCCTTACAGGCATCTTCTGACTGATCAAGCAGAAAGCGAAAAAGAGAAGTTTTATTCGATTATCCTTTGGATAAAAATGGAAGAAAACAGTTACCAGTAATCAAAAATCTCCAACTGCAAGTGGAAACATACAATCACAGTGAAGTGCTCACAGGCTGTATTAGACAGAGGCCCTCGAGTAACCCTGAAATATGGATCCATCAGGAAACACAACTCACTTCAGTGGAAGCTAGGAATACTCAGACTTTTTAAAATCAGATCCATAAAGACTAACACCTAGGAAACTGTGTCCCTAAGATAGCCAGAAACTAATTGGTCATGGATAATAATATAACATGCTTGCCCTCCACCATTAATACGTGGCTATATTAATATATCATGGCTTGGTAACGTGGTATGACTGGAATCTATATCAAATGATTATGTCAATGGCCCATTAAGCAAATAGTATATTAAAACAGTAGAAGAGCATTGGGTGTTTGCTCCATAAATGGGTATATAACAGTGGGTTTAGGATTTAACTAGACTCCCCAATAAAGCAATACCATATAAGCTGCAAGTTTGCAACAAATTTGCTCTACCTCGTTGGTTTCTATACAGAACCAGACATGAGGAGAGATTTTCTATCCTAAGATTTGCACGGTAGCCAATTAATATGAAATATTTTCCTATGAAAAGCCATACAAACATGACCATGTAATTCCATTCTAACAGAAATGTTCCATTAGTGTTTCTGATAGAGGTCATCAATTCTTCTTCATCACGTTACTTTCAGCATGTCCAGCAGTTATCTATAACATGCCTCCTATGCTTTTCTTTCCCTCCAGTGTTTGAGTTCAGCTTATCACAAAAGTTTAGTGATGATGGAAACTCCCGGACAGGAGCTGTGCAGGCTGGAAACAGGTCAAGCCTCCCTTTCCTGTAGTGCCCTGATGCTGAAAGACAGTTATCCAGATGAAAGAGGCTTGAGTTCTGTGCCCATTCCCTCTGCAAGGCTGCAATGAGGACTTCCAAAAAGAAAATACATCCACCATGACAAATTCAAGTTGCAGTTGGAGATATTTATCTGATGCTGAGCTGAGGCTCTGGGTGCAGCACCAGCCCCAGAGTCACTCCACCTGTGTGGATTTTGCAGTACAGCCTCTGCCAGTGCCCCCCCAGATTTGCCTGGGCTCTCTCGCTGCAGCTGCCAAGAGGACTCTCTCAAGAGGCTGGGTTGCTCTGTACCTCCCCAAGCCTTCCAGCCCTCAGCTTCAAACCAACTGCAAGGAAAACTCTTTCCACCTTATAATGAAAACACAGGACCGATTTTTAAACAAACAAAAATAATCTGAAATTAAACTATAAAAAGCTTTAACCCTGTCCCTGTGTACAGAGCACAGGGCTGACATCCTTCAGCACACAGATAAGTCATGGCAACAATCACTCTCCCACCAGCACCTTCCCATCCTGCCTGTCCTCAGCACTAGATCAAGAGTCACCTTTTTTGTGTATCCTTTAACAAAGTCACATAAATAAAATCCATGTGGTACTGACAGACACTATTACTCTACAACAAAGACTTCAAAAACCAACAAGGATAGGAGATGCAGAACCCAAAGGTTCAGGCCAGTTGTTATAAACCAAAAAGAAATTAAAAAATAAACCACTAAATCATTCAGTACGAGCTGCAGCTGGGGACCAGGGCCACATCTCTCCCGCTGCACAAGCCAAGGAGGAGCAGAGTTTTGGGGAGCCCAGATCCTGCTTCCCAGGGCTCCCCCAGCACTGTCAGTCTGGTTAAGATGCCCAGCCCTGGTTTTGGGCAGCTCAGCCACAGGTCCATGCCCTGGCCCCAAGGCAGACAGGCTGCCATCACTCCGTGCCTCTTCTCCTCAGCAGGGCCCTTTGCTGCCACTCCCAGCCTTACAACTCAGTGCTGGGTTTCCCAAAACACTGCTGGGATTCCCCACAGCTGCCCACCCCAAGGGCTGCAGTAGGATTTGGCTTGCCATGAACCTCTGCTGAAGCCTCCCCCAACTTCTTTTCCCTCCTGGGATTTTTCCCAAGCTTGCTCTTGCCAGTGTACACGAATTACTGCTCTTCTGGTTCTCTCACACATTGAGCACAAATTGCTCCCCTCCACATGTGTTTTCTGTTCACCAATACATGGATCTGGTGACAGTAATCCTCTTCAGTTTCAAAATAGTTAATGGTTTTGGGCTCTGTTTCTCTCCACTGTGTGTTCAGCTTTCTGGCCTCTATGAAGTGAGCATAAAACAGAGTTTCAGACACTTCTGTTCACTGTGCACAAGAGAAAAGTGCTTGAAAAGATGCAAGATAGTGAAAAATCAGTGCGGTGTGTTTCTGCCTCATTCATGCCTGCCAATATAATTTTAAAAAAATCAATAGATTGCAATTTGCATTCATTTTAATACATTTGCATAAACTCAGGCAAATACATTGAAAGCTTTGTCCCTAACAATTTTAAAGTTATGCTGGAGCAAAACGCCAGCACTTAGAGCTCATTGCAGGCTGTTGCCTTGGGGGGTGGTTAAACTGGACAGGTTTTTCCCCCCCTACACAGCACCACCAGTGCAGCGTGGGCAGGGAGCAGGGCTGGGCTCTGCCCTGGCAGCACACCTGGGAGGGATGGGCACAGCCCTGGCTATGGCAAGGCAACCATTTGGTGAGCCCAGACTGGTTTGGTGACTGCAGGTAAGTTCTCAGACGTAGAGTAGTCTGTGCTGTTTCATGCCCACATTTTGGAGCCAAGTGTTAGGTCCCTGGGGAGCTGATCAGCCTCACACTACCTGCACCAGTTACTGAGCAGCAGAGAGTCCTGGTACATACAGAAATGTGATTTGACACTGGGAGATCTAGACTGAAGCAGGCTAAAAATCAAATCTTTCTTCCCTGGACTAAGCCTCTAGGTCAGACCTGCAAGTTTACCTCCTCCCAACTCCCCCAGCAACTATTTCTCTTTTCAAGGTGGGTTCCATCTCCCAAATCCATAACTGCTCAGGTATAAAATTTGTTTCAAGCCTATGGGATTGCTTTAAAAAGCCTCAGTTGTGGTGGCTCTTAGTTGTGCCCTTCAACCAGAGCAGCATTCCCTAATCCTGGAGCCCCCGGTGGTGTAGAGGAAAACACACTGCACTGTCACTGCAGAGACCCGGGTTCAATTCCCGGTCGGGGCCCCTCCCCGGGCAGATGGAGCTCGTTAGCCCATAAGGCAATCCATCTACGTCCTGAGGACCTCGCTGCCACCGTCCAAGCGTGCTTGGCCCCGGCAGATGAACCTCAGGATTAAAGGGTGGGCTCAGTTCCGCGCACACTGTGTCTCACCTAAAAAATCCAATGCGCA